>NC_083773.1:44580012-44752512 GCF_963514075.1 Conger conger | reverse complement strand
TTATACATGAGGGTTTAAAGCAAGATTGCTTTTCATTTAGATTATTTACTGTTTATAAATGCTAATAAAAAAGGAAGAGGGTGCTGTGAAAAGCCTGGTGGCGCACGGCTAAAGCACTGGACCTAAAGCAGTTGCACACCGAGGACCGAGGTCCACGCCCGGTCCTGCCAAAGCCCAGTTTGGCATAATCTGCAGCTCTGAGGGTGGGGGCAGGGACTCGGAAGGGTCTGTAGCATCGCCGCATACAATAGTGCCCTGATTGCACTTGCATCGGTCACGGGTAAGGGTTGGCCGTTATCTAATTTTTGAAGCCATTAAGTCCCCAGATTTTAACCCCGGTACACGGTTTCACCATTTAAAAAGTCACGTGGCCCTAATGTGGCCCTAATGTGGCCGTTTCAGTTCAGCCATACAGTCTCCCACCAGAAGGTGGCTGCATTGCTCTGTGATAATATCAACTGCCATTTGTAATATTATATAATAAGCAATATTAGGCCTACACCAGATGGCGTTTAATGTTATTATTGCCACAACAGTGATGTGGTTAGGGACGAGGCACTTTGTGCTGAAGTAAAGAAAATAACACCCTTGTGTAAACACAGTGAATGTTTCTATAGCCTAACAGGATAAATAGGCAACTTAAGTTCAGCAGCACAAAATAATTGCTCAAATGAAAACACAATTAATGAATTAATTAATTAAAGGAAGGGAAATGACAAGCCTATATATACTTATTAAAATAAACTAAAATAAGGAAAAGCTAACTTGGGCTATAACAAGATAAAGATATTCTATCTATTTTACTCTAGGTATTTTTCCAAAAACACTCGCATGTCCACTTTCTCTGGTTTAAGAAGAGATCGTGTGGGGCTTACAACGTTGCTAGCTGTGCTGAATACATGCTCTGACACCATGAAACAGCCCAAGCCTAGTTGTGGGGCTTTGAAATGATGTTGTTCTCTAGATCGCAAAATATCCTGGGCCGCCGGAGGATGGGGCCATAGTGGTGTGTCCTCAGCTAGCATGGGCAATTGGAGTAGATAGGGTACAACTGCGCGAAAAGGGGGGAAATCAGAAACAAATGAAATATAATAAATAAATAAATACATTTAAAAAGATGATTTCAAAGGCCCAGACCCAGGTGATTTGCTCGTTAGGGCTTCAGGGAGTCAGGTTAGAGTATAAGAAGAAGGCTGCAAAAACTCAATGTTTCAAACTACCTATTTCCAGAATATGCCAGAACCATTATTAGACAATGTAACCACTGCAGTCAATGCAAGGTCTGGAAGACCAAGAAAGATGCCAGATAGAATGGCCCGAGGCCTGGTGAGAACTGCTCAGAAGATCACAGCACAAAGAGCTGCACACACAGGTCTAGCTGTTCACAGGACAGCAATACAATGTACTTTGAACAACAAAGACCTACATGGCAAGAAAGAACAACCTCAACACAAATGAAGTGTCTGAACTATGCAAAAGAAAACATTGAGAAGCCTGAGCCTTTTGGAACAATGTGCTTTGGGCGAACAAAATCAAAATGTAACCACCACCAAAGAAGGTATATTTGGAGAAAAAAGGGTGAAGCCTTTGTAGAGAAGATGACCTTGCCAACTGCGAAGCATGGAGGTGGATCCATTATGCTTTGGGGTTGTGTGGCAGCTGGGGGCACAGGAAATATTGTGCAAGTGGAAGGAAGAATAGAGTCCACCAAATATCAAGAAACTCTAGAGGTTAATGTTCAAAGGTCAGTCCAGATATTGAAGTTGACCACCACAGTCCCCAGACTTTAATAGAATTGAAAATCTGTGGAGAGATTGTTGCCAATAAAGATGGATATATAAATGAGTGTTTCATAAATAAATAGTTGTTCATAAATAAAATTTGGTCTTATTGGGTAGCTTTACCATAGCTGACGGGTTTGACCTCCATATGTTTTCATGTTAAATCTGACAGACCAAGGAAGAATGATGGAGGATTATTTCATACAAGAGAGTTGATGAATGGGTGGCATGGATGGTGCAGTGGGTAGCACTGCCGCCTCACAGCAAGGAGGTCCTGGGTTCGAATCCCCATCGGCTGGGGCCTCTCTGTGTGGAGTTTCCATGTTCTCCCCGTGTTTGCATGGGTTTCAGATTGGAGAGTCGAAATTACCCGTAGGTATGAGTGTGTGAGTGTGTGAGTGAATGGTGTGTGTGCCCTGCGATGGACTGGTAACCTGTCCAGGGTGTATTCCTGCCTTTCTCCCAATATATGCTGGGATAGGCTCCAGCCCCCCTGCGACCCTGTTCAGGATAAGCGGGTTAAGATAATGGATGGATGAATTAATGAATTAATGAATGAATGAGCTGATGAATGTGGTGGTGGTGAGGACGACAAGGGAAATGCCTTACAGGCAACCAACTAAGCATTTTACCAAAACTGTGGGCATACCCAAAAGTAAAACAAAGTGTTGATACTGCTTTATTTCATGGGCTTGGCCAAAAGCTTTTAAGTTCATAGATATGTCTTGTTGGGCTCCTATCCTTGTGCCTTAAATCCACCCTCCTGTGGGGAATAGAGCATATACAGAACAAAGCCCGCCACTCCCAATTGGACTCGTTCGATTGCTACATTTCCTGATAATCCCAGCCTCACATCTTCCTGGACAGTCTTAATACTCACAGAGCCTGTAATAGACCATCGATAACACATCCTTTCAGGAAAAAAGGAACATTTCAGCTTACATACAGAAAGCAAACATTTCAGTGTTAGAGGCAAATTAATTATTTGATTGGCGCATCCGCCCACGGTTCGAATCAAACACACACATATGAGCTGACACACAAAGACATGCATGGTATGGTGACAGGAAGGGTGATGGACAACTCCAACCCACAGGAGAGCACTATGGCATACTACCCATTTTTTACTACCTGTACTACCATCTGAACCTATAGGCCAGTGGAGGATGGGCATCCCCCAGTAGCTGGATTCCTCTCAAGATTCTCGCCACTGTTTGAGGGTTTTTCTCTCACTAGGGAGTCGTTTACCTCATATGCTATTTGGGGGCTGAGGGCTGGTATTTTCCATTTCTTCTTCCCTTCTGTTACTATGTGAAGCATCTTTGGGACAGTCTGCTGTGAAAAGCGCTACACAAATAAAATGGAATTGAATTGCATAATCCTTGGGTTGTATGAAATAGCGTCTCTCCCTGGCATAGGGAGACCTGTTGGATTTGGTTCATATTTTTGTTTGACTAATTTGCCCTACCTTGACCTGTGTAGGTTTCTGTTTACTCATTTCTTGTTTCAAGAGTTTTTGTGTTGTCTTTCAGTCTTCAACCAAATAAAAGGTCATATATACACTCAGTGAGTACTTTATTAGGTATTTATTAGACTTATTTTTAGACCTATTGGTCTTCTACTGCTGTAGCCTATCCACTTAAGAGGTTTGATGTGTTGTGTGTTCAGAGATGCTCTTCTGCATACTACTGTTCTAATGCATGGTTATTTGCATTACTATCACCTTCCTGTCAGCTTTGACCAGTCTAACCATTTTCCACTGACCTCTCTCATTAACAAGGAATGTTTGCCTGGAAAACTGCTACTCACTGGGTGTTTCTGTTTTTAATACCATTCTCTGTTGTGTGAAGATCCCAGAAGATCAGCAGTTTCTGAGATATTCAAACCACCCTGTCTGGCACCAACACCCATTCCACGGTCAAAGTCACTTAGGTCACATTTCTTCCCCATTCTGACATTTGGTCTGAACCTTTTGACCATGTCTACATGCTTTTATGCATTTAATTGCTGCAACATGATTGGCTGATTAAATATTTACATGAACAAGTTGCTGTACAGGTCTACCTAATAAAGTTCCCAGTGAGTGTATGTGTGTATATACATTGTATATATACAGTGTATATATATATATATATATATATATAGGGCGGCACGGATGGTGCAGTGGGTAGCACTGCCGCCTCACAGCAAGGAATCCCGGTCAGTACTGTGCAATAGTTTTAGGCAGGTGTGAAAAAATGCTGTGAAATAAGAATGCTTTCAAAAATAGAAATGTTGATAGTTTATTTTTATCAATTAACAAAATGCATGAACAGAAGAAGTGAATGAATAGAAGAAAAATCTAAATCAAATCAATATTTGGTGTGACCACCCTTTGCCTTCAAAACAGCATCAACTCTTCTAGGTATACTTGCACAGTTTTTAAAGGAACTTGGCAGGTAGGTTGTTGCTAGCCACAGTTCTTCTGTGGATTTAGGCAGCCTCAAATGCTTCTGTCTCTTCATGTAGTTCCATACAGACTCGATGATGTTGAGATCAGGGCTCTGTGGGGGCCATACCATCACTTCCAGGACTCCTTGTTCTTCTTTACACTGAAGATAGTTCTTAATGACATTGGCTATATGTTTGGGGTCGTTGTCCTGCTGCAGAATAAATTTGGGACCAATCAGATGCCTCCCTGATGGTATTGCATGATGGATAATATCTGCCTGTACTTCTCAGCATTGAGGAGACCATTAATTTTGACCAAATCCCCAAATCCATTTGCAGAAATGCAGCCCCAAACTTGCAAGGAACCTCCACCATGCTTCACTGTTGCCTGCAGATACTCATTCTTGTACCACTCTCCAGCCCATTGGCAAACAAACTGCCTTCTGCTTCAGCCAAATATTTCACATTTTGACTCATCAGTCCAGAGAACCTGCCACCATTTTTCTGCACCCCAGTTCCTGTGTTTTCGTGCATAGTTGAGTCGCTTGGCCTAGTTTCCACATCGGAGGTATGACTTTTTGGGCGCAATTCTTCCATGAAGACCACTTCTGACCAGACTTCTCCGCACAGTAGATGGGTGTACCTGGGTCCCACTGGTTTCTGCCAATTCTGAGCTGATGGCACTGCTGGACATCTTCTGATTGCGACGAAGGGAAGTAAGCATGATGTGTCTTTCATCTACTGCACTAAGTTTCCTTGGCTGACCACTGCATCTACGGCCCTCAACGTTACCCGTCTCTTTGTGCTTCTTCAACAGAGATCTGGAAACCCCTGTCTGCCTTGAGATTTCTGCCTGGGAGAGACCTTGCTGATGCAGTATACCTACCTTGTGTCTTGTAGCTGTGCTCAGTCTTGCCATGGCGTATGACTTCTGACATTAAACTGTCTTCAGCAACCTCACCTTGGAAGCAGAGTTTGGCTGTTTTAACCCTCCTACACAGCTGTTTCTGTTTCAGTTAATGATTGTGTTTCAACCTAAATATTAAATCGATGATCATTAGCTCACCCTGGTAAAATGGAAAGCCCTGGTAATACTGAGATCAGGTGGGACAGGGATATTTCAAGATTTTATTAAATGTCATACACTGCTCAAAAAAAATTATGGAACACTTAATCATCAGTGTAACACCAAGTCAATTAAACTTCAAGGATATCAATCTGTCCATTTAGGAAGCACAAGTGATTGTTAATCAATTTTACCAGCTTTGGTGCAAATGAAAGTGACAACAGGTGCAATGGAGATGAAAAAGCAAGACAACCCCCAAAAAGGTCATGGTTTTGCATGTGGTGGCCACAGACAATTGCTCTCTCCTTATCCTTCCTGGCTGATTCTTCTTTAGTTTTATGTTCTGCTAGTGTCCTTGTCACTACTGGTAGCATGAGGCGGTACCTGCAGCCCAATCAGGTTGCACAGGTAGTCCAACTCCTCCAGGATGGCACATCCATACATGCGGTCGCAAGAAGGTTTGCTGGGTCTCCCAGCACAGTCTCAAGAGCATGGAGGAGATACCAGGTGACCGGCCATTACACAAGGAGAGCTAGACAGGGCCGTAGAAGGGCATCAACCCAGCAGCAGGACCGGTATCTGCTCCTTTGTGTGAGAAGCAACAGGAGGAGCACTGCCAGAGCCCTACAAAATGACCTCCAGCAGGCTACTGGTGTGCATGTTTCTGACCAAACTGTCAGAAACAGACTCCATGAGGGTGGCATGAGGGCTCAACTTCCTCTAGTGGGACCTGTGCTCACAGCCCAGCACTGTGCAACTCAATTGGCACAGACTGCCGGAATTGGCAGGTCCACCATCGGCGCCATGTTTTCTTCTTCGCAGATGACAGCAGGTTCACACTGAACACATGTGACAGGTGTGAAAGAGTCTGGAGACACTGTGGTGAACATTATGCTGCCTGTAGCATCATCCAGCATGACCGGTTTGGTGGCGGGTCAGTGTTGGTCTGAGGAGGCATATCCTTAGAGGGTCGCACAGACCTCCATGTCATAGCCAATGGTACCCAGACTGCTGTTAGGTACTGGAATGAAATCCTCCACACCGATTGTCAGACCTTACGCTGGTGCAGTGGGCCCTGGGTTCCTCGTGGAGCAGGACAATGCTCAACCTTATGAGGCCAGAGTGTGTAGGCAGTTCCTGGATGAGGAAGGCATTGATGCCATTGACTGGCCCTCATGTTCCCCTGACCTAAATCCAGTTGAGCACCTATGGGACGTTATGTATCGGTGCATCCAACGCTGCCAATTACCACCACAGACTGTCCAGGAGCTCACTGATGCCCTGATCCAGGTCTGGGAGGAGATGCCCCAGGACACCATCCGCTGACTCATCAGGAGCATGCCCAGACGTTGTTGGGAGGCACGCGGGGGCCATACGCACTACTGAGTCACATTCTGTGCAGCCGTGATAAAATTGTTGGATCAGCCTGTGATTGAAATTTTTTACTTTTTCGGTGTGATTTTGAATCCTGCCCTCAATGGGTTGATGATTTTGGTTTCCTTTAACTGTTGTTACATCATTTTGTTCTCGACAAATTATACAATGTACATCAGTAAAGATTTTGAACTTTTGAACTTGAATAAATCATCAAGATCTGAAGTGTCCCGTAAGTGTTCCCTTGATTTTTTTGAGCAGTGTATATTTATGTGAATTAATAGAGCAACAATGTCTTTCATACGATGTCTGAATACAAACTATATATGCACTCATTTGTATTCAGTGTTGAAAGCCACAAAGCATTAAATAATTGATCAAACTGCAGTATCTAACGTAACCAACAAGTGGCAGCAAAACATGTGCTTTCATAATGCAAGCGTCGCTTTTGTTTCCCTTTGACACCAAGGGCCGGAGAACGATACAGTGACAACAGCAGCACAAACACCAAGGAAATACTCATTTAATCCTGTGCAAATTGAATACGTTTGCCTCCGAAGAGTTCAGTAATTTAATGATCGGAAATAAAGGCATCAAGATGGGTTGAGTGGTACCATGGGCCCGTGTAAAATCTGTTGTAAGCGTTTGCTTTGGTCTAACCAACCCAGAGCTCCTTTTGTGGAACTGTGGCATTCTTCTCGCTGTAACCCAAACACACTGCTTTACATGGTATTTGACTGACACTTTTTTTGGTGTCAGTTGATTCACAGTTGATTAGATTACAACTTACAGTTGATTAGACTAAGCAGGGGACAATCCCCCCTGGACCAATGTGGGGTTAAGGGCCTTGCTCAAAGGCACAACAGCTGTGCTGTTTTTTCCCCTGCCCCCCTCTCCAGTGTCCTCCAGCTATCATTATTAAGGGATTTGTACTAATTTATGTTGTTTTATGTCTTCCACAGCCGGAGTGTAACTCTCCTCACAGCCTGTCCCATCTTGTTTAGTTTATCTCTAAAATGTACCACTTCCCCTGACCCTGTCCACCTCCATCCAGCTTTTCCTCTCCTCCCTTCTCTCACTCCTCTGTACTGTTACTGCTAATGCGCTCAAATTGCTTCACACTCAAAAGACAATCTATATGTCTATTAAACATTTATTGAACTTTGAGTTTCATTGTAAATGTCAGTCTGGCTAGCCCAGCCTTGAGACAGTCACTCAGCCACTGAAATTTGGCACCTCTGGTTTACTGTTAAACTGTCAGGGTACGTTTTCCCTCCAGCGTCTCTGTCCTCCAATTATTCTCCTCCCCTTTTCTGCTTAGTTTGTGTCCACTTCTCTATCCCTCTCGTATTCCATTTCTTAATTCCCCCTCTCCAGTCCCCCTCTCTCTCCTGTACAAAAAAAGAAGCATACCTGTAGACGGGCTTTCTGAGGCACTCTCCACCCCCTCACCTTCCTGCCAGAAGAGAGGGATGCTGAGGAACGGGAAGAGGGGGCGAGGAATTGGGGAGGTGGGGGGAAGGTTTTTGAGGGGGGGCCGAGGCGGTGTTCCAAAAACGATAAATCAGGAAGCCCGGTTCTTCCTTTCCATGCGCCTCTGACCACACTCACCAAAGTAAAAAAAAAGGAAACCGAAAGCAATTCTTCCGCCCCGTGTTTGCACATTCGTCTTCATCAGGAAAGGGCTGCTGTGGGCCCAGTCCCGCCCACCGGGTCCCACTGAACAATGCAGGCCAAGAGAGGCGGGCCCTCTTATTAATACTGCTGCTATTACTGTAATTGCTAACATGGTGGCACTTCATTAAGCTTGATACTTGGTTGCTCATTTAAGTGATCATTTATAAATTAACAGAAGAAATGCAGTTCCTGTGTGCTGTCAGAGAACTGTGAAAGGATCCTGCATGTAAATAAAGATATGCATGAAAGGTAATTAATGCATCATATCCTGGAGATTTATAGTGTTAATTTGCAATCATTAAATAAAACGGATATGCACTGTACACGTTATTTGCTCATAATAATTATAATTAATGATACATCTTTGTAGACTTATATTTTCACCCCCAAAATCACAGGAGTGGAAAAACATAAATTCCACTCTAAGAATACAAGATAAATGTGTCGACAGGACTGCAAAATAAATTGCAAAAATGAAAAGGAAAAGTGGGAGTTAAATGTCCACAAAAAACACAGCAATTGAACATTATAAAATAAATGTGAGTAATGTGTAAATTAAGGTAATAATATATTACTTATAAATGTGGCCACCAGTTTGTCTCTTTGTTTTCATGCATTGTCTGTCCTCCAGCAGGGTGCAATAGTCCCCGTTTCAAACAATTACCCCATTTGCACCACCTCAATAATCCAAGTTGATAAGTAATTGCCACAGTGATGATTACCAGTGACACTCAGGTGTTAAATTCAGGTTGATTACTTACTACTGTGGACATGCTACATTATTTGTACATGTTGTAGAGCAGAGGTCACCAACCCTGGTCCTGGAGAGCTACTGGGTCTGCTGGTTTTTGCTGTTACTCTGCACTTAATTAATCAATTAGAGCAGATGATTACACAGCTAACTCACCTCACCTGGTTACCTGGGTCTTAACAGGGTGCTGTTTCTAAGGTGAAAACAAAAACCAGCAGACCCAGTAGCTCTCCAGGACCAGGGTTGGTGACCCCTGTTGTAGAGGGATATGTTACATTGTTTTTACATGTTGTACAGGGACATATTTACTTGTGTATCAGGATGTTCAGTTTGGCTAGGTAAGCAGCGTTTGTTCATACATTAGCGTGTTGCGGTATTACGATTTAAAAAAATACAAAATAATCTGGGGTGCGTTTCCCGAAGCCTTCTTAATGCTACATCGTTCGTAAATTGTACCTTAAGCTCTACCGTAACGTTTCAGCGTGTTTCCCAGAATGTTCTTAGCTAAGTATACCTTCCGTTCATCCTACTTTCGTAAGGTTGGTCTGGACCACTCTTAGCTATACGTTCTTGGCTAAGTATACCTTCTGTTCGTCGTACTTTCGTAAGGTTGGTCTGGACCACTCTTAGCTATACCTTAGCGATGTTGTCAGTTCACTCCGCTAGTGGCCACCACTGTTACGACCGCAAGCCTCTGACATCAGCTCTTGCTCTTTGTTACATCTCAATCTGTTAAGCAACATGTACACTAATAATTCTACAGTTGTAGTTGGCTAATAATATTACTAAAATACCACTGGTTTCATTCAAATAATGAAATTGTAAATTACGAAGGATGCATGTTGCACTTTATTGAACATGTTGCCTAATTGCCTTTTAAATGATATTCATAAAGTGACGATTTCCCACTCTCTCTGTGGGCTGGAGCGATGTTTAACCATAGTTCTTTCTTGGTTTTGTTGGACACCGTAGTCCTAAAACTGAAAAATAATGTTTCTTTATTCAGCACCACATCTAACAATATCTCCATTTTGTTTGCTGTGAAGCGGCAGGACCGTTTTTTCCGCCATATGTTATGTAAAATATATTTTTTTTAAAAATGTTTTCGTGGTGCGTTTTGCTTGTTGGTGCGCTAATCAGAGAAGATAGTTAATTACACCAGTAATGTGATAGTGCTTCTGCTAAATCAACCCTGATTGCAAAGTCATTTAAGGCACATTGACAAAGATATTAAAATAATGTAAATAAAACAAGGAAGGCGTATTGCTAGATGGCGTAGCCACAAACCGTATCACTAACCGTATATCATTTGGTGAAAACTATAATATTTTTTAGTATTCCTGCAGTGTTTTATTCATAAATAACACTACTTTCTCTCATAACGTAGTCAAACAGTCGCTGCATGGAGTGCATAATTGATCTTAGAGCGAGTCGATGGGCCTAGTAATGTTGCACGTAGAAGCTGTCCCGTAAGCAACCACCTAAGGGGAACACACGTAGAAAAGTAAACAACTTTAGTAAGGTGTACCTAAGAGAGTCTTCGTAAAGCGCTAAGAGACACCGTTATCGGGAAACGCACCCCTGATTATTCCGTGGTATAAGTGGGATATAACATTCAAACGGTAAAGTTATCAAGAGTTTCTTTCTCCCCAGTCGATTGTCGCTGTTCTCTCACCTGGGGGAGAGCTTTTATACAGAGGGTTACTGATTCGGTTATTGATTTCTGTTCACCAGTAGCCTACTCGATAGTCAGCAGTACATAACATAGTCAGTTCTATGTTATTCTGTTCGTTCATTTTGGTGAGCCGGATCTTTTGGTTCCGTTCGTTCAGAAGATTTGTTCGTTTGGCTCACGCGTTCGTTAACGCATGAGCCTCGTATGTTACTCAGTTCATTGTTCCTCACAGCATTGAACTGTGTTAGTTTGCAGCGTAAATGACATGATTTAACCGAATATTATCTGTGATATCCTAACCATTCAGCTGGTCCGTGGAATGTACATGCACTGCCTTCTAACGGCATTAACGTTATGTCTTACGGCTCAGCTACGCTGTACTTTCAGTTCAACACCAGTTCATGGCTCTGTTGTTCAGTAGTTCACTGGCTCCTTTTGGTCACTGCTAGTTCACCAGCTCAGTGTGGCTCAGTGGTTCGCCTGACGTCAGCATGTACGGTCCTTTGTGGTTGTTTGATTTGCATTTTGGTTAGCCTATCATCTTTCACACAAATGCTGGTGTGATAAGTAGATATTGGACACTGTGTAAGTCACTAAAATCACTATGTATGTCTAAAACTATAGAACGAGCCGCTTCTACTTAACTTTCTTCTTCCTTTTCTAACAACAACCTGCTAGACCCCCATCAGTCTGGCTTCAGATCGGGCCACTCAACAGAGACTGCGCTCCTCTCCGTCAGTGAGTCACTCCATGCCGCACGAGCAGCCTCCCTCTCCTCTGTCCTCATTCTTCTAGATCTCTCTGCTGCCTTCGACACTGGATCACTCCATCCTCCTGTCTGCCCTGGCAGCAACGGGCATCTGTGGCACAGCCCTGGACTGGATTGAGTCCTACCTCTCTGGTCGCTCCTTCCAGGTTGCCTGGGCTGGTTCGGCCCCTCGCCACAGGAGTTCCCCAGGGCTCAGTCCTAGGCCCGCTTCTTTTTTCGTCTCAACTCTTCGTCTCGTACCTGCCGTCTGATACGCAGGTTTCAGCCCGTATCTCTGCTTGCCTGAGGGACATCCAGAGCTGGATGGACAACCACCATCTAAAGCTCAACCCAGGCAAGACTGAAATGATACTCACCCTGCTAATACCTCTCCCCATCTGGATCTCTCCATTTCCCTCGGGGATACCACACTCACGCCATCACCCAGTGCAAGAAACCTTGGCGTGGTGATGGACAGCAGACTGTCCCTTTCCAATAACATTGCAGCGGTGACCCGGTCTTGCAGGTTCTTCCTATACAACATACGGAGAATCCGCCCCTTTCTCACCCCCTACTCGACCCAGCTCCTGGTCCAAGCGATGGTTCTATCCCACCTGGACTACTGCAATTCCCTCTTGGCTGGCCTCCCAGCGTCCGCCATCAGACCCCTCCAACTTATCCAGAATGCAGCAGCTCGTCTGGTCTTCAACCTTCCTAAATACTCACACGTCACCCCCCTGCTTACTTCCCTCCACTGGCTGCCTGTCATGGCTCGCATCAAATTCAAAACATTGGTGCTAGCCTTCCAAGCAGTTAAGGGGTCTTCCCCAGCTTATCTACAAACAATCATCAGACCCTACACCCCTGCCAGACCTCTTCGTTCAGCCTCCACAGGCCGCTTGGCACCTCCCCCTCTCCGAACCTCCACCTCACGCTCACGACTACTGTCTGTTCTGGCTCCACGGTGGTGGAACGAACTCCCCGTTGAGGTCAGAACTGAAGAATCTCTCCCCACCTTCAAGCGCAAGCTGAAGACACACCTCTTCAAGCAGCACCTCTCCCCATCCCTCCCTACCTCCCTGTGAACCTTAATTGTTGTCTCTGTGACTTGCTTTGTGTATCGGTATTTTTAGTTAGCTAGGTAAGCAGTGTTTGGATAGTGAACTTTGGTCAGTTTTGCTCTGTTGTTTGTTTCTTTGTTAAAAAAAAAATAAAAATTTTAAAAAAATATTGGCCCTTATCTTAGCTTATTGGTCCTTATCTTTGTTGTACAGGTAGCAGTTGAAATTGTACTTCCCTCTAGGGTCTTTCAGCGAACTTATCCCTGGTTATGGGTATGCACTTTGTTGTACGTCGCTCCGGATAAGAGCGTCTGCCAAATGCCAATAATGTAATGTAATGTAATGTAATGTTTGGCTAAGGAGACAAAGGGGGAGCGGGCAGATCTCAGCATTTGGGGAGAGAGCCAATTGAACAAATCTTTCACAGAGAAGACTCGGGTCAGTTCGTTCATGTGAAAGATTTGTTCCTTTGTGAACTGCCCATCACTATTCAGCTCAGTCCAAGAGGGTCACCTCTGACCAACACCATCTAATTCAGTGGTCCCCAGTGGTCTCTGGTCCTGGAGAGCTACAGGGTCTGCTGGTTTTTGTTGTTACTCTGCACTTAATCAATTAGAGAAGTTGATTACACAGTTAACTCACCTCACCTGGTTACCTGGGTCTCAACAGGGTGCTGATTTTAAGGTGAAAACAAAAACCCGCAGACTCATTAGCTCTTCAGGACCAGGGTTGGAGACCACTGATCTAATTTATAAGACAGCAAAACATAGTTGTATGTAAATAAACTGACAAGCAAGGAATCAGAAGCCATCACAAATTGTTCTAATTCTCAATACATTAACAGTTTAACTGCATGAGTGAAAACACAAAGGGACACAAGACCGATTTCCATTTAGTTAATAATTTAATTATGATATAACACAGTGGTGTCCACTCTTATCCTAAAAGGGCCGGCGTGGGTGCAGGTTTTTGTTTTAACCCAGCAGTAACACACCTGATTATACTAATTAACTAATCGTGGTCTTTAATCAAGACCTAGATGAGTAGAATCAGCTGTCTTAGTCCTGTGCTAAAACAACAACCTGCGCACACACTGGCCCTTTCTGGATAAGACTGCGCACACACCGGCCCTTTCTGGATAAGACTGCACACACACCGGCCCTTTCTGGATAAGACTGGACACACACCGGCCCTTTCTGGATAAGACTGCACACACACTGGCCCTTTCTGGATAAGACTGCACACACACCGGCCCTTTCTGGATAAGACTGCACACACACCGGCCCTTTCTGAATAAGATTGGACACCCCTGCAATAACACAAACTGTGGAACTCTCATTTAAGACTGTCCTATTTTTACAAGTGTGTATCAACATGCAGTAGTCTACAGGTTAAGGAGTACAAAAATAACTGCCTGACTAGCTTGCCAGCGAGCCGAAGAAATACATAACTGTACAGCATCGCTGGTTGACATTTCCAAATCCAAATTTACCCAGTTTAGAGGGGAGCAGCGTTGCAGTTACAGTTGCAGGTTTTGCACACAGTTGCATTTTACCAGGTTTTTTTGAAGCCTGAAATAAAATGAATTGTTTGGCTTGCTGGATGCCCCTGTTTGGTTCTCAAAAACATTGTAATAATAAAAAGAATTGCTCATGAGTTGTGGAAAATAAACATTGTATATCGTATCCTGAGATAAGCTACATGTAGCTACAACATCACATTTTTCAAATTAGTTAGCTAGCGATCAAATTATTATTATAATTATAATCATTATTTATAGATTATTTATAGATTACAGATACATTCATTATACGTTTTATAGCCAGTTAGCTAGCCAGTTAAGTTGCTGTACCTACAGACATTATGCTCTATAAGCTAACAAGGAAGGCAGGCAAAGTCCAAACGGCTCCAAGCTGCTGCTAGCTGTAGCATGGCAGTCGAACACCCACTGTAAACCAACAACAGGCAGTCTCCGCTCTAGCGAAGACTTCTGAGTATAGCATATCTATCGCCCAGGGGCTCGTTTTACTGAAGCGATTTGCAAGGATCGCAATATCTTATCAAAATGCGTTTCACATTGACAAAAAAAGTGCTAAAAAATGTGAATCTCTCGCATCTTGCAGATCTCAGCTCGTATGTCACAACTTTCGTGAAACAAGCCCCAGGGGCGCAAAAAACTGCGCCCTGCCAGGTTTCTGGCAGCAGCCAATCAGTGTGGCAAAAATACATGACCCAAAAGAGAAAGCACGCCCCTCCAATTGAACCCCCATGTGCACCCCACGACCAGAAGCAATAGGCGTGCCAAGCTGCAAAGTACAGATATGAGAGAAAAAAGGAAAAGACAGAAATGCCAATGTTTTATTACAACTTTTATATGAAAATATTTGTCTTATTTTTTCCTCACTGACAGATTGGGTTTAGCCACTGACAGATCGGGGGTGGGGTGGCCTGTTGAGTGGCCTCCACTGAATAAGTGCTGCTCAGCTGAGCCTGAGGCCAGAAAACACTTGGCTCACCACCCCTTGCCAGAACGGAGGAGACTGTCTGGCACATACAGTATAAATAACAGTCCTGACTGTCCCTGAAACCTGATGGCAGTCACCACACCTTACTATCCCACTAACACGTTGGGAGTGCTTCTACTTGCTGGCACTGGATTAACCTTGTCTGGAAGAGTCCAAGAGTCTGCCACATCAGTGCTTTACTTTGAGTTCCTTGTTGTGACTGAATCGTATCACATTGGGTGGGTGCCTCCACAAGTCAAGTCTATGTGGCTTACGTTGTCATGCTACATTTAAGATCAGAACGTACATAGGGGAAGGGAATTACAGAGGCTGTGAGAGACATCTAGTTTGTCTGACAGCTGTCACTCATTAGCTTTGCCAACGGGAGAGACTGAACTGCACAGCATGACCAGGACAGGGACAACAAATTCCACAAACCCCCGCCCGTGTGAGACAGCGTAGGCACCAGCCAATGTTAAACCCCGTGGCAACTACCTGTGACAATGATGGACACAGGATCAGAGCAGGATAGATGATCTGCTCCAGGCAGGCTGTCTGTTCCAGTCTGGTGGATTACTCATTCAGTGGTACAAACTGGTGGATTACTCTTTCAGCAGTATAATCTGGAGGATTACTATTTCAGTGGTACAATCTGGTGGATTACTCTTTCAGTGGTACAATCTGGTGGATTACTCTTTCAATCATACGATCTGGTCGATTACTCATTCAGCAATATAATCTGGTGGATTAGTCTTTCAGTGGTACAATCTGGTGGTTTAATCTTTTAGTGGTACAATTTGTGGATTACCCTTCAGCAGTATAATCTGGTAGATTTCTCATTCGGCTGTACAATCTGGTGGAATACTATTTCAGTGGTACAATCTTGTGGTTTACTCTTTTAGCAATATAATCTGGAGGATTACATGTGAACAGGAAGTACTCAAGAGCATCTCTTTTTTTATTTTGTTCTTATGGCTATGTATTTATGATGTTATTTTTTTATGATGCAAGGACGTTCCATTTTCCTGATACGTTTCCTTGATTCCAAGGAAAGGATGCAAGGAGGTACAAATAAGCAAGTGGAAAGAGCCTTTGGGTTGGTTCCTCCATAAGAGGAGCAGGGTCATGTTGGTGTGAAAGGCTAAGAAACTACAAGAGGCAATGGGGAGGTGAGGGAAACATCAGGTAAATAAACAAAGAAGCCGTTGAATTGATCATGAAGGTGCGATAATCGAGTGGGTCAGTGGGTGGGGGGCATACCTCTCATAGTGGTGAGAAAACAGTGGAGACTGTCTCTTATAATCTATGTTTCTGAAGGAACACTCCCCACACCCCTCGCCCCAAACCTTTTCAGGTTTGTGGTGTGGTATTTCCTGACAGCTCTAATGGATGGAAGCGGGCAGGGGAAGGGAGGCTTGCTGTCCTCCAGGTGTGTTGTAGGTTTCTCTGCCACCTGCTCCAGCTGTGGCTCGCATTGAATGCCGCGGCCAGTCGCCCCACGGTGTCCAGAGTGAGGTCTCAACCAGGCTTGGCACCTGAGGTGCCCAGCGGCGGTCTTCACCGACAGCGCGCGGTTCTCTGAGCTGCCAGGGCGAGTGGCGTGCGTGTCGCGTGTGGCGTGCGTGTCCCATGATGCTCTGCGGCGTCACATTGCCGATGCAGACTGTCACGCCGGCGTTCAGCAGCCTCCCGAGTGTCAGTCTGAAAACGCACCTGCTCCCAGAAGCAAAGCTGTTGTGCTGACATCCCCAGTTTGAGTGCCACTATGTGGTAGTTTTATAAAGAATCGCACTAGAATGTAAAAAAATTGCACTAAACAACTATATGGTTGTAAAGAAATGTACAATAAGAACAGAGAAATGTTCTTGCACGAGGCCCATCGATTCTGCATCTACAAAACCTAATGAGCTCTTTCCTCCCTTCATTCATAGAGTTTGAGGCTAAACTAAAGAAATAAAATGCTATTAACATAAAGCTTATTTTCCAACATAACATAAAGCTTATTTATGTGTAAAGTAGTGTACTTTTTAATTATTCAGTGGAATCAACCAAAGTTTTACATTTTTCAAATAAAAAAATGTATTTCCCCAAAAAGCAGGTGTCACAATTATTGACACCCCGGGTTTAATAGCTTGTGCAAACACCCCCGGCATAGATGACAGCCATTCGTCTTTTCCTGTAATTTTAGAGAACACATTTGGAGGGATTTTTTATTTGGATTTGGATTCCTCCATTCAGAACTTTTCAGAATCATTGATATCCGGGCGGCCTGTAGTGTAGTGGTTAAGGTAAAGGACCGGGACACCCAAGGGCGGTGGTTCTAATCCCGGTGTAGTCACAATAAGATCCGCACAGCTGTTGGGCCCTTGAGCAAGGCCCTTAACCCTGCATTGCTCCAGGGGAGGATTGTCTCCTGTTTAGTCTAATCAACTGTACGTCGCTCTGGATAAGAGCGTCTGCCAAATGCCAATAATGTAATCCTTGGCTTTGTGCTTAAGTCTGGAGACTGAGATGGCCATTGCCGAACATGTCATTTTCACTTAAGCATTTCTGTGTGGATTTTGATGTTTGGAGTCATTGTCCTACTTTTTATGCCAAACTTTTCTGATATTTTTTTTATTAATTGTGCCATTGATCTTAAATAGAACCAAAACATCTCCAAAACCTGAATGACCCACCTCCATATTTGGCAGTAGGTATGAGGAACTTTGCCTTGCATGAGGTCCACTTTTCACGCCAAACATGTCGATGGTGTGTATATGGCCAAAACATTCAAGTTTGGTCTCATCTGACCATAGCACTCTCTTGCAGTGATAATCCCAATGAAGTATAGCAAACTCCAGATGCTTGGTTTTGTTTACTGTGCTCAGTAAGGGCCATCTGTGTGCTACCCTTCCAGGGTTTGCTGGTATGGAGGTGCCTTGGTGGATGTGACACGCAAAGCAATGCAACATTATCAAAACATGAATGCAAATTACAAATCAACTGCATATCCCAAAAACACAACATTACAGCAACGTGCCGCATTTCAGCAAAACATTTAGGAAAAGAATGAATGAATTTCCTGTGATCATGGCATATCTCGCCTACGAATCTGTCGGAATTAAAGCAGTTCTACTAAAAAGAGTGGGACAAACCTCAGAGATATGAAAGATTGATATCAAATTTGTGGAAATGTGTGGTTGCATTTATTGTTGCTAACCACCTGTGAAGGGGACAATTACTTTTTCACAGGGGTGATATGGGTGTTTGATAACTTTTGTTTAATTAAATTAAATTAATTAAATAGTTATTTAAAAATGTTTTGTTTTGTAATTTTTATAGCCAATATTGATTCAATGTGTTTGCATTGGTAAATCCATCCTTAATAATGGTATTTTATAGTAGACTGTGTTGGGTGCAACATTCCGGACTTGTTAAAATGTGTGATGCATAACAAGCTAGAGAGCTAGATATTATAAGTCTGACACATGCAGAAAACATTGCATGACGAATGAATCTAAAATCCAAAAAGTTTTAATTTTAGTTTTTTGAATTGCTTAATATTACTATTATATTATATTATGTCAGATGACATTCTTCTCCAAATATGCTACTGCAGGATTATCTTCCAAGAACAATAAGTACTTGATTTGCTCCTATTATATTATATTTGTAGTGTGAAAACAAACTTTTGTGACCACCAGTGACCACAGATACTGCGAAATCCAAGACTGAAAAAATATGGACTGACTCTTGGCATAAATAGCTTCTGTAGGCACAAACAGGCACACAAATACAAATCACACACAAATCAAAGGACAACTACATTTGTTTTTGGGGTGCTTCTCTGTGCTGTTAGGTTGTTGTATCCCAATCTTACTAAATCAATGTTCTCAGAAAGTCAATACATCTAAAATCAACTGCTAAATCAATTTTGTAAAAATGTGTGGCATGAATGGATGGAAAGAAACATATTGAGGCTTTCTCTGGGAGTTTTCTAGATGGGACCAAGTCCAAACAATTTCACATTACATAAAAAAATCTAATAAAAACATACTTGTCAGAAAATTGATGGATTTGTTTTTATCAACCTCTTTTAACCCTCCTTTAATGTTCAGATTTTATGACCAGTTTTACATTTGTGGTAAAATTGAACAGAAAGTGAAAGTTTGGCACCTGTATGGGAAGTGAAAGTTTGGCACCTGTATGATTTTGGTGGAGAAAAAGTGGAAGGTTTAGACAGGCCTAGTCAATCACCACTCCTCAGCACAATTGAGCATGCATTTTACCTCCTGAAGAGGTGAAACAATCACAACTGAAAGAGGCTACAGCAAAAGCCCGGAAAAGCATCTCAAAAGAAGAATGCAACATTTTGGTGATGTCAACTGGTCAGGCTTGATGCAGTTATTGCAAGCAAGGGATATGCTACTAAATATTAAGTGTATTTCATTTACTTACTCTCAGTTCCATTAGTTTTGCTTGCCTAAATATTTGGTGGTCTGATACCAAACGTGCTATGTAGTTTCACACATCCAGGTGTAAATACCAGTGAATAAAAGCTGAAATTCTGTCTCGTGTTCTTTTTATCTCAACCCCAGATGTATTCTGTGTATTGCAAAAACAACATTCCAATATGTATTGGAATTGCTGTTCCAATATGTTTCGAGGGGACTGATATAGTAGATGATTTTGTGTCACCACATCCTGAAAAACAGTGTGTCTTTACAGCCTTACTTTTGCAATATGATGGGAATTTAACCACATACACATATTAAAGGACTATTTTCTGGTCCAAATGAAAGAAAAACACTGAAAATATTGTTTACTCATTATCTAGATTAGTTTGAAAAAATATAAAATAAAATAATATTTAATGAAGAATTGTCAGAAGATTAAATTTCTTTGGTGTTACCCAACAGATAATATCAGGAAAAACCTCTAAACTACTTTTTGTTTGAGATGATTGTACAAAGAAGTGGGAATTCTGACAGGTTTGACATACCTGTGCTCTCTCATACCTTTTGTTAAATTTAACAAAGACTCTGTGAATCTCCCAATTTCTTTTTGTCTATGGTGTTACTCATTTATAACATGGATAGCTTTGGGATGTAAAATAATAATCTCTTTTTATACATACCCCCCCCCCTCCCATTTTAGGGGATGAAAATAAATTTGACAGTTAATCTGTCAGCTGTGTCTGATTCAATCAAGTGTATTTAATCGCTTCCTTAATAAAGGTATAAGAATACTTTCAGTATCTTGATTTTTGGCTTTTGATTTCCTTTGATTTTGAGTCTTATTGGCATTTTTCAAAATGAAGTTAGGCCAATGAAGCAACTATGAGGAAGAGAACACAAAAGGCTTAATGAAAAAAGAGAGCATAGGTGTATGTTTGGGATCATTGCTTTGCTGTGGGATGAAGCACCATCCAATGAGTTTGGAGACATTTAACTTGAGCTGTTAAGATGCTGCTGTACACCTCACTGTGCTGTTATTAGCAGTTACATTATCAATGAAGCAAGTCAGCCAGCACCTGTGGCAGGTCTTGCCATCACTTTGCAATTGCCTTCACTATGATCAACCGTGGTCTCCTCTGTCCACAAATACCCTTTTCCAATCTGCAGGCTCTTTCAGGTTCTCCTCAGCAGGCTGTAACCTGGCCGTCCTGTAGTGCGTCTGTAGTTCTGTTTGTGAAGGCTTCTGTGGCCATTAGTCACTGACACATGAAGAGTGTTTCCAATCAGTTTTCTTCGTCCGTTAACTGTAGAGGTCTTCCTTGGCCTACAATGTCTTTGCGATTACCGAGATCACCAGTGCTCTCGTTTTTCTTATTGGTGCTCCAAACAATTTATTTTGGCCAGCATATGGTTTGGTCTATGTTCCTGACCATTTCTTTTTCTAATATTTCTCAGCCACATAATGGCTTCCTTGACTGTCATTGGCACAACTCTGGTCCTCATGTTAACAAATGCCAAGAACAGCCTCCAGAGGCAATCAAATGCCAAGAATCAATATTAGATACCGAAAGCTTTCTTATACCTGCACTATGGAAGCTATTGAATACACATAATCAGAAAAGGCTTAGAAGCCCAGTGTCCAATTACTCGATGTGGGGACTATGTATAAAAATGATCACCAAAGGGCTGCAAATACCCTCAAATTAATGGTGATGGTCTACACTTTAACCTCATATTCATTGTTTAATTTCAAATCCAATGTGCTGGAACAAAGAGCCAAAAGAACAGAAATTGTCCCACTGTCCAAATACTTATGGACTCCACAGTATGTTTTTGTCATTGTTAGTGGTGTCATTGTCAATTGGTTTGGCAATACTGTTTATACACAGTCATGCCAATGAAGCATTATTTAGTTAAAAAGAAAGAGTATGTGAATGTCAGTGTGCATGTCTATGGTGAATGCCCATACTGGTGTTCGGAGCCCTTACTGGTGTTCAGAGAGCATACTGGTGTTCAGAGCCCATACTGGTGTTCAGAGCCCTTACTGGTGTTCAGAGCCCATACTGGTGTTCAGAATGCCCTTACTGGTGTTCAGAGCCCACACTGGTGTTCAGAGCCCTTACTGGTGTTCAGAGCCCACACTGGTGTTCAGAGCCCTTACTGGTGTTCAGAGAGCATACTGGTGTTCAGAGCCCCCTTACTGGTGTTCAGAGCCCCCTTACTGGTGTTCTGAGCCCTTACTGGTGTTCAGAGAGCATACTGGTGTTCAGAGAGCATACTGGTGTTCAGAGCCCTTACTGGTGTTCAGAGACCATACTGGTGTTCAGATGCCCATACTGGTGTTCAGTACGGGAATACTCTGTGTTCATGTACCAGTGTACGTGCCGCAGCAGCCTATCACAGAGAATGTCATTGATGGGTAACCACCCCCTTCTCCCCCCCCCCCAACTCCACTATCTCCCCAATTTATTATTAACGAGCTCTGTCTGGCTCGTTAGCGCTCGCCGAGCAATACTGGGTACACAAACAAACCGCTCTGAATTTGCTCCGGTAATTGCCTCGACTTCTTTTTTCTACCCTCCCGTTATTAGTCCACTTCCTCAGTTCCGCTGACTACGGCATTAAAGAACTTTCTCTGTAAAGGACACGGATAGTTCTGATCATTTCTTCCTTCCTTCTCTCTCCGTTCTCACTTTTCCTCTCTGTTCAGTGTGGCTCGATTGTTTAAGTGACTTGCAACATAACAAAACATTACTGCAAACAAAACAATTACTGTTATAAAAAACAACCATATGCAGATACATGTAAGCACAGAAAATCATGGTAACACTATTTGAACTACACATCATAAAAGCTATAAGCCTGTCATCAGAAGTGAGATTATTATCCTATTATTACCAGTTATGCTACGATACTACAGCTTATCATCTTAATGTATGCAGCAATAATTTTTTATTTGATCATTTGAATCTTTTCTGTAAAATTTGCACATGCATTTGCTCATAAACTATAATGTGCTAAAACAACAGGTTATGACTGGCGTTGTGTCAGGCTTCTGTCAGCATTATCATCGGGTCTGTCTCTCACCGAGGAGATGGATATGGATATGTGTGCACACCTGTAGCTGCATCACAGTCTACCAAGGTTTCAAGTTAAGAAAATCTATTTTTCCACTCTAGTTTTTCAGATTTATTCGGAGTATGTTAATACATTTAGCAACCTTTAAGTTATTTGTAACATTTGTAACATTTTCAAGAGTCATACATGAATATATTTACATGCTTATTGTCATTTCACTGATTTAATCATTGTCTTTTAGGAGTTAAACACCATTTATCTCTGATTTAACTCCCTGCTCCTCTTCCTGCCTCTCATTGGAATTCCACACACACCTGGACTGTCTTATTAGGGTGTCTCTTTGAGCCATTTAATCTCTCCCCTCCTACCTCTGTCTCCTCGTCCCTTCCCATCCCCCTCCCCACCTCCATATCCTTTCGTCTCCCCTGCTTCCCCCTACTCCTCTTCCCTCTATCCTTCCTTCTATCTTGATGTGTTTGTCGACTGGCTGTTTCAAACAAGAGGCAAGAGAGCTTTGATATCTTAGAGCTGCCAAGGAGATGAGCGGAGACCCATTAAAGGCAGAGAAGGAATGGGATGATAGAAAGAGAGGGAGAGTGTGTGTGTGAGAGAGAGAGAGAGAGAGAGAGAGAGAGAGAGAGAGAGAGAGAGGAGAAAGACACTGTGGGGGAGAGAGTGTGTGAGAGAGAGAGTGTGTGTGTGAGAGAGAGGGGGAGTGTGTGTGTGAGAGAGAGAGAGAGAGAGAGAGAGGGAGAAAGACACTGTGGGGGAGAGAGTGTGTGAGAGAGAGAGTGTGTGTGTGAGAGAGAGGGGGAGTGTGTGTGTGAGAGAGAGAGAGAGAGAGAGAGAGAGAGAGAGAGAGACATGCACTTAACACGCCATAAAACGGATTAGGTTTCAAATGTAACCTTTACCTTTCAGTGCTATTTACAGTTTTTACTTTATCACAAATGTGTTTACTGCATTTTACTTTATTATTCTCAGTCATCATAAATACGGATACTGCATACTGGATATGCACATGTCATGCTAATGCACTGTCATGCCAGTGAAACATGAATGTGAATCAGAGACAGAGCGCATGAGAAAGGGGGGGGGGACACAAGAGAGAGGAGGGATGGAGAAGAGAGAGGATGCACCACTGCCTGGCTGACAAACAGAGGGTCTCTGTAGACTGAGAGAGGAAGAAGGAGTGCATTATTTGAAAAGTCTAACGTGCCCCTACAATACACTCCCTTCAAAGAATGTATGCTTGGTCTCTTAGTATTCTTCCCATCTTCCTCTGACTGTTATTCCTTCACTCCACAGAGAGAGAGAGAGAGAGAGAGAGAGAGAGAGAGAGAGAAATACAGAAAGACAGAGTGAGAGAGACTTTCCAGCACTGTGTGATTTCAGATATGAGAAGTGTTCTTTAAGGCTGACAGAATCAACTTTCCAAAACCCCTCACTAGAGATTTCCAATATCACCTTCACACACACACTCTCTCTCCCTCCCTCCCTGCCCAGACCCCGGGTGTTCACATTATTCAATATGCAACTCCAATATATGCAAATTATGAATTATTCACAATCGTCTCATTGACATGATGGAAATGTTAATGGCACTTCATGGCGATTGCTGGGTGCACCTGCATGGGTGTGGCTGCTGAACAGACTTCGACTGTGAGTATGCATGTGTACTGGAGGTTTGATTGCTTCGTGTGTATTTCTCTGGCTTGTGTATGGTTGTCTCCATAGATACCAGCATTAGCTATTGATTGAGTGAGGTATGTTTCTATGTGCTTCTCTGAGTGTTTACGTCTGTATGTGAGAGCTGTATGCCTGTGTTTGTCCGTATACGAGACAATCAATCAGTCAATTGAAGTAAGCCAGAGGTAACCGCGGCAAGGAAACACTCCCTGGAAGACATGCAGTCCATAAAAGAACCGGACTGATTAGGGGGAGCCCATCTTTATCTGGCCAGCTCAGGGTATGGGTTCAAAGAAGCGAGTCATTATCAGCTCATTTCATCGGTTCAGGTTGGGCTGTGTGAAGGACCTGGAAGAGGTGAGCCGTTGGTGTAAGCAATCTGAAAAAACTGTAATTAATATTTAGAGGAGTAATTCTGACCATTGGAAAACAAACCCAAAAGAGTTATCTTTCAGAACAAACCAGGATTAGGCCTGTACTCAAAAGGGTTCAAGAATAGTACACATTTTATTTTGGGTATGTCGTTTTCAAAGCTTGTGTCAAGAAAACGGGCAATGCTTAAGGGGCTAAAGTTTAATGCCCAAGATCATATTTTTGTTGGAAAGTTATTTTACAGCTTTATACAAACTGTTCGTTCATGAATGAAATCTCTTGCAGTCATTGGGGAAACACACATGAACTTGGCAACACCCACACACACAAAATCACGTATAGACTAATTGAACACCAATCAGTCTGAGCCTTAGCACTACAAATAGACCTCAGGTAGGGTAACCTCTTTTGTAAGAACTTTGCAAACATGGCAACAGTGAGAGCAAGCGGCAGATGAAGAGGTAGAGGAAGAGAGAAAGGAGTAGGAGGAGGACGAAGACAAGAAAAGAGAAGGGGACCAGGCAATAGATGGAGATGTATTTCTAACGATATTAGGGCCACTTTGGTGGACCATGTCATAAATCATGAAGAGGGAGGCTAGGCAGAGAGTCCAGCCCAACCTGAGTCACTACACAGTAGCATCCATAATACAGACATTTAGACTGGAGAACAGGCGTGCCTTCAACTTTATACACTAGACTGTACCTGAGTATATCATTGTGTTGCACAAATGCCATTAAAAAATATATTTGGCTTGTGTTTAGAGTTTTGATGCAATGAGCCACATTCCACAACAGGTGTGTAAGCAATCAGAAAAAAATAATTCAAACAAATTGTTCGGTTTTCAAGCACAAAGTGCTTGTTTCAGGTCCTGCCACAGCATCTCTATTGGGTTCGAGTAAAGACTTTGACTAGGTCATGCAAAGCCTCTCAGACTCCACGGAATATTCACGGACACACACACTCACACACACACACACACACACACACACACAGGAGTAGACAGGCTTTCAGATGCTTCACGCTCTGGTCCAACCCTGCCCCCTTCTCAAAGTCCTTTCTATTTTTCTTCCTCTATTTTTCTCTCCTTCTCTCCGTTGCCTTGAGTCCTGTCGTCATGCTCCCATGCTCAACTTTAAAGGTCACTGCGTGTACCCACTGTCACTACCTGTCACTCTCGTGCTCTCTCTCCCTCTCTCCGTGTCTCTCCCTCTCTCAGTGTCTCTCCCTCTCTCCGTCTCTCCCACTCTCCCTGTCTTTCCCTTTCTGTCTGTTTCTCTGTCACACTGAAAGTTTCATTCCTTTCATTCGCTTTGTAGGAAAATATGAAAGTCCCATCATTTAGTTTAGCATTGAATGTGAATTGAGAGAAAGGCTTCTGTCTCCATATGTTCCACCTCTGCATTATAGAGGATCAAAAGCAAGACTAGTCGGAGTCTGGATCCGCTCAGTTTCTGGCTGTGTCTTCCAGAACACTGTGGTGTGTTGATCAGCTCGACAGCCAGAGAGTCAGTCAGTGTCATCCAGTCAGTCCAGAGTCAGACACGGATAAAATATGTCTTTTAAGCAATCATGTCAGAGTCCCTCACTGCCTGTATGAGTCTGTCATGAGTATGTGAATTAGAGACAGTAAATATAACCAGTCAGTGTGTAAGCTAATCAGTCAGTCAGTCATTCAGTCGGTGTGCAACCAGTAGCGTGTTTATGCTAGCTGCTCTGGGGTGTGTGTAGTGTGTTTATGCTAGCAGCACCAGAGTGTGTGTAGCATGTTTATGCTAGCGGCACCAGAGTGTGTGTAGCGTGTTTATGCTAGCGGCACCAGAGTGTGTGTAGTGTGTTTATGCTAGCTGCTCTGGAGTGTGTGTAGCATGTTTATGCTAGCGGCACCAGAGTGTGTGTAGCGTGTTTATGCTAGCAGCTCTGGAGTGTGTGTAGCATGTTTATGCTAGCTGCTCTGGAGTGTGTGTAGCATGTTTATGCTAGCTGCTCTGGAGTGTGTGTAGCATGTTTATGCTAGCGGCACCAGAGTGTGTGTAGCATGTTTATGCTAGCTGCTCTGGAGTGTGTGTAGCATGTTTATGCTAGCTGCTCTGGAGTGTGTGTAGCATGTTTATGCTAGCGGCACCAGTGTGTGTGTAGCATGTTTATGCTAGCAGCTCTGGAGTGTGTGTAGCATGTTTATGCTAGCTGCACCAGAGTGTGTGTAGCGTGTTTATGCTAGCGGCTCTGGAGTGTGTGTAGCGTGTTTATGCTAGCGGCACCAGAGTGTGTGTAGCATGTTTATGCTAGCTGCTCTGGAGTGTGTGTAGCATGTTTATGCTAGCGGCACCAGAGTGTGTGTAGCATGTTTATGCTAGCAGCTCTGGAGTGTGTGTAGCATGTTTATGCTAGCTGCTCTGGAGTGTGTGTAGCGCGTTTATGCTAGCGGCACCAGAGTGTGTGTAGCATGTTTATGCTAGCGGCTCTGGAGTGTGTGTAGCGCGTTTATGCTAGCGGCTCTGGAGTGTGTGTAGTGTGTTTAGCCTGTCAGCATATCAGTGAAACCCCATGGGACGCTCCTGTCTTACGTGATATCTCACCATCTCATCTGTCCACCTCTCTCAGTTTGCCTCGTTGGTTGCAAACTATCCCTCTATCTCCACCTTCCTAGTTCATATTTTATTCCCAGCTCAACCGTTTTTTTCCATCCCTTTGTTGAATGTTTATTACTCCTTATGTTTGTTACTTTTAATTCACAACATCTTTCCTTGTCACACCAATTACACATGCCACGCCCATAGGCACACATACTGAAGGCATGCGCACACATTCTTGCACACCCACTGCCAGACAAAGGCACACACACACACACACACACAACCAAAATAATGAAATAAGTATTTCAAAACCTGGAGTGGGTGCCACTTGGAGAGGGCCACTGGACTGAACCAGTCTGCTCTACATACTCAGATAATCCAGGAGGTGCCAACACTCTCCCCATGAGTCTCAATGAGGATCGCATTCCACAGCAGCAAGATACATCGCCATGTTATCAAAATGTAGTTATGAAGGAAAGGGACAAGAGAGGGAGATGGAGAGAGGGGTGCAAGGGTGACCAGCACTGAGCTCTCTTCATTACCCAAGAGGTGGGGGTTAATTAACGGCAAACTTTAATCAGAGATAATTAATCATTCATGGCCTGAGGCCAACCAAGTCGGTATTTTAAAACACCTCACATTAACAGCCAGAAATAAATTATGTATCTCTCCTTTGCACTGAAAAATGTTGTATTTCAATTAAGTTGCCAAATTACAGATAAGTTCTAACAAAATACTTTGTTAATTAGTGGGGCCCTTGCATGTTATCATTCAATTTCAGAAGGATTAGAAAATCAGCCCAGACAAATGTTCCTTGTTTGTTACTCTGACTGACATCAACATGAAATAAAACATGGATTATACCTTTGCAGAGCTTCAGTATAATACATAAGTTACAAGCCATGTCACAGCCACAGGAGGGACAGAGTAGCTCGATGCTTGGAGGTATGGTTGTCCCAGTGTTTGCTCAAATATTTATTTATGTTTTTATAACAAAACCAATGAGACTGGAAAAACCTTAGTCCCCTGCTGGGCCCTGGCTTGTAATAATAAATTAAATCCGCAAAGGAAAAAAACTAAATCGCAAGGCTTTTCAACCTCACTGTGAATATCTAAAGCACAGTTCCTCTCATCCCTCCCTGCTGCCCAGCCTCAGAACATACTCTGAAAAAAGCACACTTTAAAAATCTGAACTTTAATCACAAATTGTTGTGTAGTACAAGAAGTCTAATCAAGAAAAGTGACTTTGTCCCCTTGGGGACTCA
Organism: Conger conger; assembly: GCF_963514075.1. Lineage (NCBI taxonomy): Eukaryota > Metazoa > Chordata > Actinopteri > Anguilliformes > Congridae > Conger > Conger conger. Next base: position 44,724,026 of record NC_083773.1, on the reverse strand, counting down.
CTGTATGTATTTCAGAAACAATGTGTGCTTGTGATGTGCGGTTATGCTACCGCTACAAAACAGGCACCAGTAGCCTTTCCTGACAGCCTTTCCATGCCCAGGGTATTTCATTTCTTCGTAAGGCTTTTTGGGGTAGTTTTGTTGGAACTTTAGACAAATTGTTGCCTACCTAAGATATTAAAGTGAACAAAACATGTCTTTTGTCCACCATTGTATAGCTAGCAAACACTGTTAGGTTTAGCTTCATGCTTCACATACTAGCAGCAACTGGAGAGAAGATAGGATACATGGCGATGGTGATTCAGTGAGTCCCACTGATGTACGCTGGTGAGGGTCGAGAATGAAACGCCTCTCTCGTCCCTCTCTCAGAGTAAATGCCATGAAATACAGTCCCCATCCTGCTGTGAAACACAGCTATCCCCAGCTTAAAAACTGAGCAGGCCAAGCTAGTCATAAGCTGGTCTAGCTTGGTATGAGCTGGTCAACCAGCTAGTTATAAGCTCGCTAGCTGAGTATGAGCTGGTTTACTGAACACGTGTACTACTACAAGACTTTTGCTCAGTGAAAACTATGATGCCTTTTTAGTGTTCATAAATCATGCTGAGCATTTGTATACTTTGCTTTTGGTTAATCCTTATCAATCACTAAAGAAGGCTAAATACAGTGGGCTCCAGAATTATTGGCGCCCCTGGCAATGGACAAAAATAGTAATAATAAAAAAAGAACTATATAATTATGAAGAAACTCAAAATGGCAACATGTGAAAAGCATAAAAGTCCAGAGGAGAGTTAAACCTATATTACACTGATCAGCCACAACATTAAAACCACCTGCTTAAAATGCTTTAAACTGTATAAACTTAATATTTCATTATATGATATGTGTACTTATATAAGCAGATAATCATAAGTGAATTGCATTCAAAAGTAAAAATTTTTACATGAAAATGGAAATCTAGTAAGGTCATTTGAGGGGGGGGGGGCATTGTTATGTTACTTAAATATCGTGGTACTTTCATGATGGTGTTCATGATGACGTCTATCTTAACAGATGCTGTAGGACCTTTAGAATTTTTCATATTAAAAAAAAAAGACCACCCAGATTTAGAAATGCATGGCATCTAATCCTACATCAGTTTCACCCATCTTCTCTCCATTGGAATTACATGGTCCAGGTTCTGTATCAGGCTCACAGAACTGGGGATCTAAACAGAAAAAATAAGCTAAACTCAGCAGTCGGGAGCGAAACAGGTTGTAACGGGTATTAATAAGAAAACGGTGGAGAGTATGGCATAAACACACAACAATCTGGCGACGAAACATACAAACAGAGGTGTTTAAATAACACAGGAAACAAGAGGGAATAGCAATCAGGTGTGGGAAACAATCAGGAAGAGAAACACAGGTGAAACAAACAAATTAAGTGAAAAGTGTGGTTATGGTGGGCACAGAGGTAACAAAAACACGGAAACGCTAATGACATAGACAGATAACATACAGGCAAAAGCATGAAGCCAAACATCCTGGAGCACCTGTTAAGATAGACGTCATCATGAACACCAGTACGTACCAAGATATTTAAACAGAAAAAAGCGAAATTGACTAAATGTACTACCTTACCTCTAGCTAAAATAAACAAAATTGTGACTGCATACTCCCTCCTTACAAATAATTTTTAATCCTGGATCATTTATGTATAAAGTTAGCTCTGTCCCGTAGCTAGTTTGAAGCACATGGCTGTGTGTTTACAACGGGTCACGTCATCTCACTTGGCAGCCAGTCTCTTGACATGTGCAAGAGAGAAGTGGGGAAAATAACAACAGGCAGTAGTTTTACTGATGTAAGGGGGCGGAGCCAGGGAGGAACTGGCCTATTACGAAACAGTGTTAACTTTATCTTTAATTTGTCAGTGAAATAAATACAGCAGGCTATTCTCCGACAGATAATGAATCCAATTACTCGTACAACATTCGTATTCAGAAAAAAGTCAGTAATCGTTATGACTAATCGTCTGAATCAGATACTCAAACCACCCCTAGTAGCTGGATTTTACACCAGTGACAGTAACTGTCAGCAAAGTTGTAAAACAAAAGTTTGTTTACTTTAACATTAAGTTCATGTTTGTACTGATGAGCTAACAACATCCATCGATAATATAGTTCTGAATACATTGCAATACAGACTACGTCCACCAGGCCCCACGTGTTTACAAGATAACATATAGATTCACTAAAAAGGTTTCAGAAAGAGAGGGTTGACTATAGCCATTACTAACGTTAGCTCTCTGTAGTGGCAGTGATGTTAAAAACTTAAGTTCGCTGACAAAGAGCATTTTTAAATGAAAGGCCGCCTGGCTAAATTGCTGGTGCTAGCTTGGGTCTTTGGAGGGGCGTTCAAAAGTTTGGTTTAAGTCACAAGGTTTAAGTCTTTGATGAGCCTGTGAGGTTACCGTAACAGCAGAAGGAGTGATATCCCCACTGAATTGTAATACAAAAAAAATCTCTTTGAAGGTTCACTGAATGCATTCACAATTCCTTTATACTGCAAAAAATCTACTGAGTATACTTCAAAGACAGACTTTGCCATCTCGATGCAGCCAAGCCGTTTCTCATTTTAAAATGTTCTCTGTATCACCTAACAACTCCATTTCTCTGTTTACAACTTCGCTATGTGCCACTACAAGAGAGCTGGTAACTGTTAGCCGTTTGCCGACCCTTTTTCAAAAAGTCATATTCAATTGTAAATGTTGCTGGTCCAGACTGCAATTTAAAGACTATAATACAATGTATTCGGAACTAGTAGTGTTATAGAAACAAGGATGTTGTTAATGTTAACTCATCAGTACAAAGACTAACTTAACACTGACGTTAGCTTTTGATATTACATTAATGGCATTTGGCAGACACTCTTATTCAGAGCGACATACAACAAAGTGCAAAGTGCATACCCATTAGCCGGGATAAGTACGCTGAAAGATCCTAGAGGGAAGTATAATTTCAACTGCTACCTGTACAACAAAGAGTTGATCATCTGATTTTTTGTTAAACAAGTAAATAACAGAAGCAAAGACAACAGTTAGGGTTTACAGGGAGGTAGGGAGGGATGGGGAGCAGTGCAGCTTGAAGAGGTGCGTCTTCAGTCTGTACTTGAAGGTGGAAGAGATTCTGCCTTTCTGACCTCCATGGGGAGTTCGTTCCACCACCCTGGAGCCAGAAGTTGTGAGCGGGAGGTGGAAGTGTGGAGAGGGGGAGGTGCCAGACGTCCTGTGGCAGCCAAACAAAGGGTCTGTTGACAATCACCACACCGAGGTTCCTTGCACAGGGTGATGGCGTCAGTGAGGTATTCCCAAGGGAAATGAAGAGATCCAGATGGGGAGAGGTAAGAGCAGGAATGATGATCATTTCAGTCTTACATGGGTTGAGCTTTAGATGGTGGTTGTCCATCCAGCTCTGGATGTCACTCAGGCGAGCAGAGATGCCGGCTGAAACCTGTGTGTCAGATGGTGGGAATGAGATGAAGAGTTGGGTATCATCTGTGTTGCAGTGGTAGGATAGACCATGAGTAGTGACAACAGGGCCAAGGGAACGAGTGTAAAGAGAGAAAAGAAGCGGGCCTAGGACTGAGCCCTGGGGAAGTCTTGTGGGAAGGGGCCGAGGTGTCGATAACGTACCAGCCTAGGCAACCTGGAAGGAGCAACCAGAGAGGTAGGACTCAATCCAGTTCAGGGCTGTGCCACAGATCCCCGTTGCTGACAGGGTGGACAGGAGGATGGAGTGATCCACAGTGTCAAAGGCAGCAGAGAGATCTAGAAGAATGAGGACAGAGGAGAGGGAGGCTGCTCGTGCGGCATGGAGTGATTCACTGACGGAGAGGAGCGCGGTCTCTGTCGAGTGGCCCGATCTGAAGCCAGACTGATGGGGGTCTAGCAGGTTGTTCTTAGAAAAGAAAGAAGAGAGTTGATTAGAAGCAGCTTGTTCGATTGTTTTAGATAGAAAAGGAAGAGGAGATACAAGGCGGTAGTTCTGGATGATAGAGGGATCCAGAATAGGCTTTTTTAGCAGCGGGGTGATGTGGGCCCTCTTCGAGGAAGAGGGAAAAGAGCCAGAAGACAGGGAGGAGTTCACAAAGGAGGTGACAAATGATATTCCCTCCTAAAGTCAAACGGGTGTAACGTTACAAGTAATATCTTATAAAGTTTGTTAACTTCATGTAGGGAGGGCAAAATCAGATTTTTCCACGCACAGCTTTCCAGTGTGTTCTCTCACCAAAGGCTCGAGGCCATCCACTGATGTATTGTGGGGTGTTTTATTTTTGAGATGCTGGCATTTATGACCTGTATGACCTGAGGTAACCCAATATAAAAAATCTTCACCAATCCTTCAGCCCATAATTTCGAGAGCTGTTGGGTGACCCATAAAGAATGTTAAATTATAATGATAATTTGTTATTTAGCTGACGCCTTTTATCCAATGCGATTTATTGTATGATTACAATCTGGGCTGTTCCCAATGATTGACAGAACATGCATATGAAGTGCTGTACTGTGCTACCAATGTTTAAAAACCTTGTTGATCATATGTTTTGTAGCAGGTAGTACTGTCGCACAACATATGTAATTGGGCATTTTAGCAAGGCTGTGAGTAAGTAATTATGAGTATAATCACCTCCACCTTGGTAATAGTAAGAAATCCACATTGTCAGGTATCAAGATTGTCAACATCAGGTGTTGAATTTGCATTTCCCATCTCTGAGCAGCCCATTGCATTGATGTCCAATAGGCCATCAGATATATCCGATATTGTGGAATAATTATCCTCCTCATCTGAAGAAGTGGACGTGATGGAAGCCATGTCTGCAGGCAGAGCTTCATCCAGTTGATAACCACCTCTGAGGGTCGCCTTTCGTTCTGTTGGTTGTCCACCTCACATTTTTAGTACAGGGCTCTCTGCTACACCTTGGGCCAGATTTATGTACATGAAACTCGCAGTACAAAAAGTTGCCTGACGAGGGTATGTTGGTGCGGACGCAGTCTGCCTGAAATGAACATCTTAACTTACAAAGGCTACAGCTCATTACGCAATCAGTGAATGGGACTGCCTACAAACCACATTTTGTGAAAGAGGCTGATCTTAAACATTGCAGTTAAAACACGTGTTGAATTTTATATCTTCACCGTGTGGTGTATCCCTTGTATCGGCTGCCATGTAAAAGTGCATTCAGTGCAGGACAAAATGTGTACATATCCCAGGCGGCATACATATTGTCTTTTTAATTAAATGTGAGATGTGATGTTGTAATGAGCTTGACTATTTCCAGGATAGAATGGGAACGTTATGTTGGAGACATGACATATTTTATTTCTCTCAGAAGCATAATTATTTGTATGGCTGTTTGTTTGTCACAGAAGTCTTTCCCTGTATATTTCTGTGATTGTTTTGGAGGATAACCACGGTGGTCGACACGTGCAAATCACAACGAATCAGGAAACACAGTGAGAAGTGAAAAAACGAAACAACAAACCAGAAACCACAACTGGAAATCAGAAAACACCACACCAAATTACAAAGCACAACCCACATTAGAAACTCATCGACAAAAAATAGAAAACACAACCAAAATTAGTCAACCGGAAAGGGAATTACTTAGTGAATCAGAGCATCTGTTGCTCATTGGGAAGATAGTGTCAACCCACCAGACCGGCAACACGTCACTGCCATAGCCACGCCCCTTCTCCAGGGCAGGCGTCACACAGGTTATTTGACACAATAGCAACACAATAGGTTATTTGACCTAAATTAGCTATAACCTTTGACAACAATATCCAATATTTTTTTTTGTTATATTTCCGGTAAGCTGAAAGTCTTTTGAGCATTACTATACTAAATTGACATTTTTAAGATTAGTAGTTTTTGAGAACAAGAGCTTTGTTTGACATCAGCGCCAGACTGCATTTGCACCCGCTCTATTGCCCGGTCGCCGAGTGTGGTGGTACACTGACGTCACGTTAAATCACTTCAACACATTCCCACCAGACCGACTGATAGACAGACACGTTTAGTTTTTAAATAACACATAAAAAATAACACTAATTTAGGGGACCTAAATCTAGAAGAGTATTTGTGTTTAGGTGGTGATTTTAATTGCACCGCAAATGACAAACTTGACAGGAATCACTTTGAGCTACACAGTGCTTCTCAAAGAGCTATGAAGCACTTAATTGATGCTTATGATTTATCTGACATTTGGAAAAACATACATCACATGGTCAGACAATACACTTGGGCCCATGGCTGAGAACTCCATCTCTTTAGCATGGCCTGACAGATTTTATTGTTTTAAGCGTCAGTGCAATAGTTGTAAGACTTGCAAAATTATTATATGTTTTTCAGATCATAGTTTGGTGCAATATAACTGTGAATGTTGTGAAGTACAAGAGTGCCTATTGGCATTTTAATACATCGCTGTTAAATGAAAATCATTTTACAGATACTTAAAGAGATTTTTGGAACAATTTTAAAAATCACAAGTTAAAATTAAACAGTTACACGTTGAGTCACCAGAGAAGGACCAGGTCAATTCATGTTTTAGAGATTGAAATAGTGGATTTGCAGGGTTCATCAGCATCCACAGGAAACAGAGAAAAGATTGAAATTCTTGAATTGAAAAATGCCTCAAAGCATTGCAGAAATGAATGCTCCATCCAAGTTCTTTTTTAATCTGGAGAAGAAGAGGTCAGAGTGGAATTATTCACTCCTTATGGACAGCCACAGGACAGCAGTTTACTGAACCTGCTGAGATTAAAAAGCACACTGAGATTAAAAAGCATGCTATGTAGTTTTATACTGATTTGTTCAAATGGGAGTTGGTGGAGGGAGAGACCAATGATCGCGTATTTTTTGATGGCCTGCCAAAGATGGCTAAGGACTCCTACACTGATGAGTATGGAAAATGGAAAGTTGAATTGATGGGTTGCCTGTTGAATTTTATAAGATCTTTTGGTCTGTCAAATGAGAAGACCTCCTAACAGTGCTCAGTGATAGTCTGGAAAGAGTGGTCCTGCCACTGAGCTGTAGGAGGGCAGTCATCACACTGTTACCAAAGAAGGGCGCTATTCAGAACATTTCTACTTGGCAGCCTGTCTTTCTCCTGTGCACAGATTACAAGATTCTGTCCAAAACTCTAGCCACGAGATTAAGCAAAGTGTTGGGATAGGTAATACACTATGACAAAATGTATTGCATACCTAATAAGTCAATCTTTGATAATATAACAACAATTAGGGAAGTCTCTATGCCATTAGGAATTGGTACTGGTCTGATTTCACTATATCAGCAGTGTCATGTTTGAGGGCCAGAGGAACCAATCGCAGACTCAGGGGTTATGAGAAAAACTGCGGGTTTAATAAAGGCAGATGAAGGGGCAGACCGAGCGTAATCAAAACAGACAAACAGACGGGAGGTCAGTCCAAACAGGGCGATACCAGAGTAGTTACAAACATTGCTTAATGCCGAAGCTATGCTTCCCTCCTTGGCACTGCCGGGAGCAATACTTCTCTGTAGCTTGTGTTTCTGGCCACGCTGATTCCACCACTATACACACACTAGGCAAATGCAGCTAACAGGCTATCTGCCATCCTCCCAAGGGACACGCATACATGCACACTCTTCCTGTAGTTAGCACTGTTTAGTCTATGTATGCTCTGTGTTTATGCTTTAATACATTATTTTCAAACCTGTGTCTGTTTTGATGTTGCATGAACGTGAGAGTCTGAGCCATCAAAGCACTCCATCCTTCAGATTACCTAGTAAATCTTATTTGATCTTATATTTGTCATAGTTCCAAATTCATGGTTAGATATTGTAGATAATAGACATTTTATGAGAGTTCTCATTCTGCAGTTCTACTGTTTCGCCAACATAAGTGATGCCCAGTATAGAGAGGGACACTCTGAGCACTTTATTAGACTTATTTTTTTGACTCATTAAGTCTTCTGCTACTGTAGCCTATCACCAGGTTTGACGGTGTGTGTTCAGAGACGCTCCTCTGCATACCACTGTTGTAATGCGTGGTAATTCCTGGTGAATTAATTAAATGCCGGGCACAAATATGGACAAGGTAGACGCAAATCATCTGTTTTCCACACTGTCTTTGGAGGGAAAACTCAAAATAAAGAGGACTAAAAAATGCACAGCTTAGGCAACAGTACAAATCACAAAATCTTAACTTTTCGGTTTTTTCGTTTCCCATGTTTGCTTTTTGGAGTAGGCATGGCATGGACTCAGTAAGGCATTATAGATTTGAAACATTTATTGGAGAAAATCTGGAAGCATGATTTGGAAGCTCATATTGGAACTAGCGTCAATCTGTTAATGCTGGGTAACACAGCTAACACAGCCTGTCAGCTTGATGAAGGTAGCTAATCGTAACTCCATATAGAGACATAATGAACTTTGAACTGTCACAAGTTGTGGATTTTATTACATTTCGTGGAGGACACAAGTTAGCTTTGCGATGGGCTCAAACTACCACATCATTACACCAGGGCATGTGTCACAACCCCATGCATGCATGTGGCTGGCTCCTTAAGTGGCAGCCAGTTGACAAATTGACTGGTTGACAGTTATGGTCAGCTGCCCCACAATAATAAAGGGTGGAAGTTTCTGCACTTAGAGGACACACTTTTGGTGTGCCTTTTGAAGTCCTGTGTTTTTTGAGACTGGTGTATTTTATAGTTTCAGTTAACTGTTTTGTGCCATGTTTTTTTTGTTGCAGTTTTTCATTTTTTGATTCTTTTGTGTTTTTTGTATTTTGATTTTGGTTTAGTGGCAATTTGTTTTAGGTTGTGATCCAACTGTGCCCCCCATGCTCCATGGGAGAGGTTTGGTCGTAACACAAGTTTCTAGTCTTGGTTGACCAGTTCTCTTTTTCTTTTTTACATAGCCAGTTGTGCTTAGTGCCTAAGTGTGCTTAGGTGTAAGTGTGCTTAGGTAGGCAACATTACTGATGGTTCCAGTATCACCAGTAGCCTCTACTGGGTCACTGAGTTTACGGATTTGTTTATTCAACACATATTAATTCATCCTGCATTTTGTCTCTCTTTCTCTGCGTAAAAACGCTGAATACTTCATTAGCACGGCTTCTGAACTGCAAAAAGTAAACCGCTAAAGTCCAAAACACTTGAAAGCAATTTGGTTCTGCTTTATTCTTTGGAACATTTTTTATTTAGTTTTGTTTCTATTCCTTGAGCCATTTCTGATGTCCCCAGCAGAGTATAGTTCTGCCTTCAATATACACTCAAAGACCAACTGCTCATTACTACGCAGAAGTTGCAATTATTGTTAGAATGAAACATTTGTGCGTGTGTATGTTTGTTGATGTTTCATTAAAAATACATTTCACCATTGTTCAGGAATTTTAATGGTGTGGAAAGCATTAAAGTTTTTCAAATAATCAGTCTGGGGTCTTTACAATGAACAAGTTAGGATGTGTACTAATTTCCTGTGGTCTTACTGACATAACTGTAATGCAGTTTTTGGCAGATTGTATGTTAGATCACACTCCAGTCGTATCATCACTTCAAATAACAGTAAAAACATTTAGATAATTGCTTGGCTAATTAGCTATCTTAATTAAATGGCCATTAAATGTAGATTTTGTATCTCTTTGTGCCAGAGATAGGTGTAAAATGGTACATAAATAGCGGAGAATTGGAACATTTCCACACCAAACTGCTCAGTGCAATAGCCCGATAAATGTGGGAGTGAAGTTTCTTTAAGACAACATCCCACCCAGACTTTAACTTTGTATACACATGGAATGTAAAAACTCTTTTATTTGCTAATTACTGAATGTCCAAAATGGATACGGTTCCAAAAGTTGGAATATTAACCAAAAATCCAACTGGCAGGTTTATTCATGCTAGCTACGTTAAGTCATAATCCGACGCCTTCCTAAAATCATTGATAGATAGGATGAGATGGAAATGTTAATACAGGGACTGGTGGATTGACTGAGGGACAGAGCTACACACGGTAACAAACAAACTGACACACAGCCAAAGGCAAAATACATTTAGAAATAAGTTCTGACAGGTGTTTGAAAGCAACACTGCAAATTAAAGGAATGACAAGGAATAACTCATGTCAGAGAGAGAGAGAGAGAGAGAAAGAAAGATAGAGAGGGGTGGGGTGATGGAAGGTTGGAAAGAGGCAGCGAGAGAGAGTAAAAGGGGTAGGGTATGAGGGGAGGGGGAAGATGCAGAGAGCTGGGGAATAAGAATAAAATGAAAATATTCAGCATTTTAGTAATTAAGTGCAATGACCCGACCACAATTAACTAGGCAATCATCATCAAATATTAAACAAGACTGTCACTTACAGAAAGTCAGAAAAAGTACACGCAACTATTGGAAGTTTGGAAAAAGACATGGCAGTTACCAGCAGGTATATCTGCACAAACAGGGTAGGCTGTGCTCGGTGTGTCCTTTTCAAAAAGTGGAGCCGGAGCTGAATTTCCTGACCAAATACGAACATAATCGCTGAATGCAAGACTACAAAATAAATGCAATCTGATGCACCACTGTCTGAGAGAGTGAGGCCCCATTAATGGAGACAGATTAGAGAACGTTTGGCAGGCCGGCATGTTGCCCCTCAGCTCGAGGGACAGCCAGTGACTCATACTCATATTGGGCCTCATGCATTTTCATATTATTATCATGAATTTCTCTTAGTTTTTTCAAACGGAGGGCTCATCATCCAAATGTGCCACGTCGGATTCAACAAACGCACCTAACTTCAGATAACTGTCCGAAATGAAATGATAAACAGTCGACTAAAAATATATCTTTCTGAAAACATTTGAGGTGAGAAATAAGCGATGAAGTTGCTGAATCTTTATTTATTTGATCTGCAGCGCCTAGTTTGAAAGTTTGACTCGAGTTCAGTGCGTCAGGCAAGCTGCCTTATCCTTGTTTACGTGACTCGTACGACAGGTCAGGACCACTCGTGAATGTTGTTCCTACGTGGATCCCCGTCATGCCAACTTCACTGAACTAAGAGAGTGGAGCATGAACGAAGGGAGCAGAAGGGAGGAGAAGATTATAGGAATGAGAGATGAAAGGAGGGGCGGAAGGGAGGAGAGAATTCAAATTTCTAAAAATCTCCCTTGGGATGAATAAAGTATCTATCTATCTATCTATCTATCTAAAGGAATGAGAGATGAATGGAGGGGGGCGGAAAGACCAGAAAGAAAGGTGGTGTCCTCAGGACAGGAAGTGGTCAAACACTGCCCTCCATCAGGCTTTTTCAACAAATAGTATGGTGTGCAACAACTTTCAGTGGGAAACCACATTTTGCCAATGTGTGCTTCACAGTCGTTTCCAGGATGGGAGGGCATTCACGTTATCGCTGTTTCCAGTCAACCCATCTACCAAGACTCAGCTTCCTAGACCAAGACTCAGCTCAAGACCAGATTTTCTAGTACTTTGTGGAATTCATTGTGCTATTGATCTAAAATGGTGTCCCTGGACCACTGGCAGCAAAACATCTCCAAAACATCAATGACCCACCTCCATATTTGACAGTAGGTATGAGGTGCTTCTCCTTGTATGCATTCCATTTTGCAGCCAAACCTGTTGATGGTGTGTATGGCCAAAAACATTAAATTTTGAATGTTTGTTGAATCTGACCATAGCACTCTCTTCCAGTCATAATCCCAATGAGGTTTGGCAAACTCCAAACATTTGTTTTTCTGCTCAGTAAGGGCTGTCTTTGTGGCACCCTTCAAGTATGGACGTGCCATTTTGTTTGTTTTTTTAGACTTGGTGACACAAAGACACAACCAATCTCTGCAATTCTTAAACTGCGATCCTTGGGTTACTTATGGCCTTCCTCACCATCATACTTACCGTCTGGGGGCATAATGTGCACTTGCATCTTCTTCCTGGCAAGTTTGCAACTATTCCATATGTTTTATGTGGTATGTTTCACTGTATATGTATCTTTTTGTAACTAACTTGTGATGGTCCTGTTTGGTAGTTGTGTTAGTCTGTCTGACCTGATTAATAAAGATCCCTTTATCTCAGTGTGCGTGTGGTTCCAGTTATTCTGTTCCGCGACAATTTTCATTATTAAGTAGCATTGAGATGTTATTTATTACGTAATTACTGTTGGAGTATGAAGCCATCCATTCTACCTCACTTCTTTGTTTGACTACACATGGAAGAAGAGGCCGTCAGTTGACTGAGTTCCAAAGAAACTGAACAACTGGACCACTCATTAAATGCAGTACTATGCAAGACTGTCATCCTTCTGACAGACATTAACGCAGTGGGCAAAGAGGACAGGGTCTGTTTCATGCCAATCACTTGCAGATCTGACATTTCAGCAATATTTATTGATGAGCGAATGAATGACAACTGAAAATTGATCTTGTAACCCCATATGCATTGCTGTGGTCAAATCAGAGAGTGAGCTGGCATTTGTGTACATAACTAATTAGCAAACTGAGCCTGGAATTAAGGCTGGAATTAAAAACCTGCACACAGCGACCCTCCAGGAATGGTGTTGCTCACCCCTGATGTAAACATGTACTGCATCGGGATAATTGTTTTTATAGTTGAATAACAGCTTCCACCTCATCCAAATCCAACTAAATTTAGTTGAAATGTCAGATATACTGTTCACCACAGAGGCTACTGTGCACTGGCTTCTCTCTCACGCCTTTATCACATGAGGGTATGGGGCGGCCTGTCGTGTAGTGGTTAAGGTACATGACTGCGACACACAAGGTCGGTGCTTCTAATCCCGGTGTAGCCACAATATGATCCGCACAGCCATTGAGCAAGGCCCTTAACCCTGCATTGCTCCAGGGGAGATTGTCTCCTGCTTAGTCTAATCAACTGTACGTCACTCTGGATTAGAGCATCTGCCAAATGCCAATAACGTAATGTCATGTAACATGAGCCATATACTTTCATCATCAGTGAGTTGTCATTTGGGTAGACCCTCTGGTCTGGGATCAAATCCCAAATATGTGCCTGCCTACTAGGAGTGAGCCTAGTACTCCTCCCAAACAAGTATCCAGTACGATTAATGAGATTTTTCAGAGCACGAATATTGTACAAGCAACTGGATCATTATCTGTGTTGATTGAAGAACTGGCACATTTTGTTGGTAAATGGGGGTATCCTATGGAAAGCCAACGGTGCCAAAATGTTTTACAAAGCGTCTTACAAAATACAAAGCAAATGTCATCTCAGACTGGTTTCATGAACATGACAATCAGTTATATGTTCTTCAGTGGCCTTCCCAGTCACTCGATCTGAAGCCAATACACCTTTGGGATGTGGTAGAATGGGAGCGTGTGATGCAATCATATCAACATGGAACAGAATCTGAAAGGAATATTTTCAGCATCTTGTAGAATCCATGCCAGGAAGAATTGCTGTTTTGAGAGCAAAGGGAGGCCCTACCCAGTATCAGTATAGTGTTCCTAATAAAGTGAGTGCTGATATTATCTATGTTATCTTAAGAGAATATAGCCTCTGGTGTGTCAAAGAAGGGCCATAACCATTAGCAGCATTTAAAATGCACACAAATGTACTTATTGGATTGCTTATTTTTATTATTATTTATATATTCTTATTTATCCTGAAGTTCATGAATGAAATAAGAATGTAATGTTTGAATCATGTTTATTTTCCACTTTACATGTGCACTTCAAATCATTTAGCTTGTAAAAACAAAGCTTTTGATCAAGCTTGAAAGGGTACGGAATATAATTACTGGTGTGGATCCTTGTCCAATCAGAAGAGGAGAACTCAGGATGAATCAAAATGAGTTACAAACAGAAAAACCAGACACAGGTCATTGGCTCAAGGCTGGATTAATTTACTCAGACCAACAAAATGTACACACATGTGGCAGAAATGGGCATGTATACCTTCAGACTGAACATATGACATCAGTCTCTATGTGCTTGAACATGATCTTAAAGGAGCACTCTCACGCTTTTTTTACTTGAGCTTATTTGGATTAAATGCTTAAATTGTGTGTGTAGGCATTTTAAAAATCAACGTTAGTATAACAGTTTCCAAGATATGGGGCAAAACTTAGATGTTTTGGATGTCAACAGCTATGATGTTTTCATTCATTTGATTAAGCAACGATGCTCTGGTTCGGTTGTAACCAGCTAATTTAGCTAGCTAAGTAGCTAGCTAGCCCCAATCTCTCATAATTCGAATGAGAGACCGGGGCTAGCTTGCAAACTAAATTACAGATTGTGGTGATGTAGCCGATGTGAATAGTCACCCACTTTATAATTTGTATGGAGCTAAATAAGAAAAAACAAGCAGAACAACTACATTTCTCATCAAAATCAATCACTACATTGGAATGAACGCGCACGTCAACCACCGAGAAATGAACGATCCTCTAACTTTGACACTGCCATCGAACGTGACAGGACGGCTACAGTAGAGCCGCTCAGTTAGTTCCCTCGGCATTCGATGGCTGATGATGCCGATGGCTGACGTTGATGGGTGCAGTGGAGCCGTGCCCTTCTGGGACGAGCTTTCCGATTTTGACTAAGAAATACAACCTTAAGAGTTTTCATTTACAGAGGAAGAATTGCATGAGCGAGAGACAGACAGTGGAGGAAGAGGCAGCCGAAGCTAACCGCTTTCTAGCATCTCTGACAGCGTTATGTCCAGAAATCTAAAATATTGACCATTGGGAGAAGGGTATCTTTGACGTGCTGCAGTGACAACACAACTCTGCTAGAGCTGCTATAAAGCTGTTAGCTTCGGCTGCCTTGTCCTTCGCTGTCTGTCTCTCTCGCTCATGCAATTCTTCCTCTGTAAATTCCGGTTCTAATCTTGTATTTCTTCGTCAAAAACGAAAAGCTCCTCCTATAACTCGGCGAAGTCAGAGCTGCCCGTCATAATGCTCAGGATAGCCAAGGTAGGTTCCGTGATATTTGTATGCTAACATTACCGTATTTTCCTGGGAGTGTCATGTGATCGGCTCGATGGGTGGCCGTCCATAAACCAGTCTCTGCGTCCAAGGGTGGAGTTTGATACTCCACACCATTGATTCCATTCTGTAAATGCGGTCTCTGTTTTGCTCTCCTGACGGTTGCGATGGTGTTGGCCGACCAGGAGAGGGCCTTGGATATGAGGACCCCTGAGGACCCCTGAGGAACTGCACCCTTTCCACACATGCCCCATTTATGCAGAGTGGGGCTGGATTTGTGTCACGTTTCCTCCTGATGTCCACCAAATCTCCTTGGTCTTTATGGTGTTCAGTGTCAGGTTATTTACTGAACACCACTCTGACAGTCCCTGTATCTCGTCCCTGTATGCTGACACATCCATCCGTCCCCCCAAATTTAATAATGGTGTTGGACGAGTGGGCTAGTGTACAGTCATAGGTGTATAAGAGGAGGAGAGGAGTATAGAAGTGTGCCAATGCTTAGTGTGATGGAAGAGGAAGACCATGCCTTCATCACAGTTTGTGGGACTGACCCACATTACCTTGATTGATGGAGAGTGAGTACAAAGTACAAGGTAAACTGGGCATGTCATTTAAAAATGTTAAAATAACTGAATCCGTACCTATATCCAGGTGAGATCATATACTATAGAAAAAATATGGACCAAGTGCCTGTGGCATCACCCACTGTCTATCCATGGGCTAGAAGTTCTACCTTTTAAAATTATTTTCAGAAGGTGCGCAGATCACTGCGCTCTGCCAGCGGAAGACGGAAGAAGATACATGTGTGTTCAGCAGTTATAGTTTCAACTGTCTAACTTCTCCAAAAACAAGAGTGTATTTCAAATACAAAATGTTGAGAATGGAAGTGTAGTCAGTGAATGCACAAAAATGAAAGTCTGGGTAAGTGGGAAAAAGGTATATTTCCCAAAATGTTGGTCCTTTAACAATAGGCAGACATTATTGCTTACTTTGGTAACAGCTGTAAGGTTGTCAGTAGCTCACATTTAGCTCCTGGATACATCTTTTTGCCACAGCTCTGCTCAACAGCACATCAATCAACTCTTAAGTAGGGCTGACAATAATGCCATCTCCATGATTGCATTTGCAAAGTTTTACATTTTAAATAGAAATGGATTATGTTTCCATTTCACCCAACTTTCCCTTTTCCCTTTTAATTTCCTTAATTCACCTGTTCAAGCTATATGTGACTTTCATTGTGTATATTGTTAAAATCAGGATTTATTGATTATATAAAGAATATTTAGTGGCAAGCGATAGAAACTGACTCACTTTACCTTCATCTCACTGATCCAGAGTGTTTGATGGAGGACTGCATATAAATGTCAAATTTCGTTGAGAGAAAACAAAATCAACCCCGACTCATTCACTCCAAAATCAACCCCTGACTCATTCACTCCAAAATCAACCCCTGACTCATTCACTCCAAAATCAACCCCTGACTCATTTACTGCAAAATCAACCCCTGACTCATTCACTCCAAAATCAACCCGACTCATTCACTCCAAAATCAACCCCTGACTCATTCACTCCAAAATCAACCCCTGACTCATTCACTCCAAAATCAACCCCTGACTCATTCACTCCAAAATCAACCCCTGACTCATTTACTCCAAAATCAACCCCTGACTCATTCACTCCAAAATCAACCCCTGACTCATTCACTCCTGCACTTAGAGGCACAGACCTGGAATTCCAACAATTTAACTCATGTTCAAATTTAATTTTTCTTTTTCAGAATAAGAACTCCTTTAGCATTTCCCATCTCTGCTTCATTAATGGGCATCACATTATCTGCATGCCATTTCTTCATGGGTGCCTCATTCAAAGCAAAGGTTGTCCGCTTTATTCAGCTTTGCTACAGGCGAGATTATCACTTGTGTGAGTGACTTGAGTGAGTAACGGACGATGCACAATAACTGAGTCAACTGTCAACTGAAAATACTCCCTGAGAGGTCGATGCGACCTCAACATGAAGTGGAAGGTCTTAATCACCCTGAAGGGCCTTATTTTCACTTCTGCTGAACATTGACTGCACATTGCACTTAACCCTGCGTATACCACGTGGGGCTACCATGGCTAATACATGATCTGCCCAAAAGCATCCTGCATTGTTCCAACACCAGACTTCCTGACAACAGCTTCAAAGCATCCCAACAACCACAAACTAGCGAGGCCACATTTTTATTTTCATTTTGCAGGTCAGCAGAGTTGCATTTGTGTACACTAGGCTGTTTTATTTAATCCATTTCCATTTGTTGAGAAATTTGACATTTTTAGAATTTGACATCTTTGGGAAATAACTGTACTATGAAAATAACAAAAAATCTTTATGATAAATATTTATGATTTGTGTTATTGTAACAGATTTCTGTTATCAGGCGCAGCTTAGAGAGACAAGATTTTGATCAGACTACATGGCTAGGCAGAGTGCAGATGGTGATTATCGAGTGTGAAACAACAGTCACTAAACAAAGGAAAGAAAAATACTGATCATAATCTCAAAGGAATACACCAACCTTTTAGGAAATATATCGTTTTCCCGACTTAGACGAGATGTTCGATTTAATTTAATTTTTTTGTGGATTCACTGGCTCGGTTTCCATGTTAGTGTAGCATGAAGACTTGAAGCCTGTAGGAGTCAGTAGCCTACCTCCTTCAAAGTGAAGAAATACACCTGACAGCAACTCCAAAGCTGTCTTATTTACATGAGGTATCGTGTATTTTAAATACACATGCAGGAAAAAAAGAGAGACGTTGTTTTCTGAGAAGTTAGGCGGTTGAACCAAAGATTTTGCTTTTTGCCAAACATAAAATTATGCATACATTCCCAACAGTGATGGAATTATTTTTGAGGTGTGGAAATGAATAAAGTCTTCATCAAACACATTATTTTACTAGCAAAGCTTGTCAGGTCATGCTGCATGGAATGGAAGGTATATTATCATTAATATTATTTATCTCAGGATGAAAGAGTGTGAGTATACCTAATATATAAACCCTGATGATGGGTAGATGAATAGCATCATATTTTGAATTTATTGAAGTGATTGAGAGGAGGAAGTGGATTTAGTGTACTGTATGTGTAGTGTGTCTTTCCTGGTTGCTGTGGGCACATCTGTGTATACATGAGTTTGTCAAATGCCAGTTTTTTGAGAAAATGTTTTTCTCCTCAAAGAGATGAAACATATCTAGACAGGTAGAAAAAGTGAGGAATGAGCCAAATGGAAAGAAAGAAATCAATCCCCCCTCTTGTCATCTCATTCTCTTTCTGTCACTCTTTGTCCTCTTTGTGCTCTTTTTCGCTCACACATTTTATTCTGAAGACTTTCATTTAATCCAGCGCGGTTGTGCAGGGTCATTTGGTGAACAGTGAAAAACTGCTCAGAAATAAGTCCCCTACTGTCCTCATACACTGTTGCCCTTCTGATGTGTTTGCAACATTTAGGCTACATTTAAAAATAAATATATGTGGGCATGTTTCATGAAATGTATAGGCTACGGTTACTACTACTGTTAGTTTGCAATAAGTAACACGCCGACATATACTAAGTTACCACGGTCAGTATATTCTTTTTGTCAGGTCTCCTATATCAAAAATGTGAACATCAATATCTCACCCGTTTCAAAACCGATCGCAATGTCATTTCACAGGTTTACAAAACTGGCAACGGGCTATATTGCACCATTACCATGTTATGGATACCCCTACAAAATATCAAAATAACGACATTTAATTCAAACTAATTCCCACACAAGACCCCTCATTCTATCGGTCATTTTAAAGACCCACGCACATTTTTAGTTTTTGTTTGAGCTTGATGAGGACAGTAGGAATTGTAGGAGCCATTTCAAAGTGGGTTCGGCATTGGCTACGGGAAAGGACACAAAGAGTAGTAGTAGGAGGGGCCTTATCCGAGCAGGGTATTGTGGGAAGTGGAGTCCCACAGGGATCGGTGCTGGGGCCACTGCTCTTTCTCATTTACATAAATGGCCTAGACATGGGAATTTAAAGTAATTTAGTTACATTTGCAGATGGTTAAAAACTAGGAGGTTTAGCTAACAGTATAGACTCTAGTACTAAAGTAATATAAGGCAGGATTACTTCATGGGAATACAAAACTGGATAGTGCTTGGAAAGCCTTTCAGGTTCTAGTCAAAGTGTGGTAGCACTAAAGAAGGCCATTCGGATGTTAGGATACATAGCCAGGAGTATTGATTAGTCCAAGGAAGTTATACTCACCTTATACAATACTCTTGTTAGACCACACTTGGAGTACTGTGTACAGTTCTGGGGACCGCACTCTAAGAAGGGCATAGGGGCACTAGAAAAAGTTCAGAGAAGGGCAACCAGATTGATTGTAAAAAAATAAGACTTAAGAGATGCTTAATCTCTTTAAGTTTAGTAGAAGGAGGCTTAGGGTGTTCATGTGCGTTTGAGTACCTGTGTGTCTGTGTGGATGTTTATGTGCGTTGAGTACCTGTGTGTCTCTGTGTGGATGTTTATGTACGTTGGAGTACCTTTGTGTCTGTCTGTGTGGATGTTTATGTGTGTTACAGTACCGGTGTGTCTGTGTGGATGTTTATGTGCTTTTGAGAATCTGTGTGTCTGTGTGGATGTTTATGTGCGTTGAGTACCTGTGTGTCTCTGTGTGGATGTTTATGTACGTTGGAGTACCTTTGTGTCTGTCTGTGTGGATGTTTATGTGTGTTACAGTACCGGTGTGTCTGTGTGGATGTTTATGTACGTTGGAGTACCTGTGTGTCTGTCTGTGTGCATGTTTATGTGCGTTGGAGTACCTGTGTGTCTGTCTGTGTGCATGTTTATGTGCGTTTGAGTACCTGTGTGTCTGTCTGTGTGGATGTTTATGTGCATTTGAGTACCTGTGTGTCTGTCTGTGTGGATGTTTATGTGCATTTGAGTACCTGTGTGTCTGTCTGTGTGGATGTTCATGTACGTTGGAGTACCTGTGTGTCTGTGTGCGTGTTTATGTGTAAGCGCCTGTGTGTGGATCCTGTTCTCCCTGTTTAGAATGTGTTATACAGCCAGTGCTGAGGAGCAGCATATACAGTAAGATGTAATGGGGGTAAATGAGACTGGGGGGGAATTTCTGTTTTCACTTTAGCGGGTCCTGACCTCAGAGTGGAGTGGCACTCTGCTGCTTAATTATTCAGCCCTGCCTGTCTTCCCCTCTCTCTCCAGAGAAACCCGGCCTCTGATTGCGTGGAGCTGAATTACTGACAT
This sequence comes from Conger conger, assembly GCF_963514075.1. Lineage (NCBI taxonomy): Eukaryota > Metazoa > Chordata > Actinopteri > Anguilliformes > Congridae > Conger > Conger conger. The sequence continues at coordinate 44,703,771 of NC_083773.1, read as the reverse complement.
TTGCACATGAAAATTTGTTCAGCCCTGCCCCAAAACACCAGCGCTGTTTAACAAAAACAATGGAGCGGGCCTGCTTTCACACCTCAGGGAGGAAGGCAGCTACCACGGCAACGGGAGAATGCTGACTGTCACTGTGATACACCTGATTCAGATTCTTACCCAGACACTTATCAATACGGAGTGGGACAGCGACCCAGAGGAAACACACATTAATAAGCCATGAGTTTAAACCTATATACCAACAGGAAAATCCCCAAGTATCAGCCAACCAAAAACATGAAACATGAGAGTGGCACAGACTGATACATATATCAATTAATGGCTAAACTACCTGCCCCCAGAATCACGTTTTCATTTCTGGTTTAACTCAGGCAGAACATCAGGGAATTGGAACTTCTGCTTGTTTTGATGCTTCAAAGTGAAATTGTAATTTTAATATGAAAGTAACTGTCACGTTTCATGCTTGTCATGTCATGTTTTATGTTTAGTTATTGTCCGGGTTATGTTATTGTCATGTCACGGATTATGTTAGTCTAGCATCACCACATTTTTATGTTTCATGTCATGTTATGTTTCATGTTTAGTTGTTGTTACGATTTAATTGTTAGTCTTGCCATGTCATGTTATTTTGTTTATATTTCGCAAACTTGTTATGTCACAATTTATGTTTCATGTTACGTTGTACTGGTCATTGATTAGCATACATTTTTTCTTTCAGCAAATCTTGCATTCCTGCTTTCTCTCTCTCCCTTTCTGTCACTCACACCTAATTGTTTCAATTTCCCTTGTCTACTTACTAATCTACTAATGCTAGATCAGGATTGGGTAATACTAACATTCTAATCATGTGTTCATGTTACCTTACGTTTCTTGTGCATGTCATTTACTAATTTACTAATGCTAGGGCAGGATAGGTTTATTACTAATGATTACTAATTACCTCGTTAACTTGTCAATCCTCCACACCTGATTTACATTCTCTTTCTGCTCTCAAGCTAATTGTCTACACCTGTCTTCACCTGCATATAAAGCTCAGTTTCATATCTTGTCTTTGTGAAATTGTTTGCCTCCTGTTTGATTATTGACTTCTGTTTTGTTGCCCATTGCCCGCCTGTACCACAACTTTGCCTGCTGTACTTTTGCCCCGCGGAGCAGACTTCCGTCTTGACTCTTGCACCGTCATCGACCCTGAGGCTGTACTTCTGCCCCGCAGACAGCTTTCCTGGCTACCGGACTTCCCGCTTGGTGTACCGATTACGAGACTGCCTTCTCTTCTCTGCACTTTGGTTTTTTGGCTGGATTTTTTTGTGTATGAACATTGCTTGTTTTTTCTGACCACGCTCTCTGGATATTCCCTGAACAAAGCCCTGACGGGACTTTATTAAACCACTGTTTCTGAGGCGTGCATTTTGGGTCCAACCCCCCACGCATCTGTCTCCGTAACATTTAATTTGACAGTTACATGGGATGAGTTCATCACATCACTCAATAATAGTGTTTACTAATGAAATGCTCATGGCTTACAATGAACAGAAAGACAAAGATATGGTGCTATTGTTATGTTTCTGAGTCTGTCTGTTAGTTTATTGTTGTTATTCTTGTAATTTATTTTTCATTATCATATCTGGTCTTCTGTTGACCATCCATTACTGTTTATTACATTTCGTCATCCCCTGTTATGTCTGTGTCAGGATGTTTTTGAGCCATAGTCACCCCCTGTCTGCATGCTGCACTATTCGGGTGGTTTTGGTAGTTTCCGGGTTTTCAACATTTCTTCCAGCCCCGCATTCTCTCGATAGTTATGTATGCACTATTCTTACTAACAACTACTAATTTAGATATTGTACAGTACTAATCATATTAATACAGTTAATGTCTAACTGATAACCTAACAGTCAACTAAACAACTAAATCCCTGATTACTTGCTTAGTTTCAGCAAAGTATTCGCACCTGTTTCTTACTATCACTATGTCTCCAACTCTATGCAAATGTCCACTCCCTAATCCGGAGCCGTTTGTATTATGTGTTGGTCTTTGTGCACCCAGTCCACGTTTTTGTTTCCCCCTTGTTATTGTTTCAGTACCCTATTATGTTCACCTGTTGTTTATTAGTTCAGCCCTCCTCACTCCCATGCCCCGCCTAGTATGTCACTTCCCCTCATGTATTTAAACCCCAGTGTCTGCTTGATACTTTATCAGAACATTGATCAATACTCGCTGATTATTCATAAGCCTGTTTATTTTAGATTCTGTAACGACACCTTTCTGCCTTGATTTCGAGTTTGCCTTATCCTTTGTTTTGTCTGCACATCTGATTATTTGGTTTTTGACATCTTTTCTTCTTTCGACTTTGATTTTACCTAGCCCTCTTGTACCTCTGCCTGTTGCCTGTTGCCTTGTTTTTTGGTTTATTCTTCTGAACCTCGATTCTGGCATTTTCTGTTCCTGGTATACCTGGCTTTGACTTTGGACTGATTAAATGCAATGTTTTCTGCATACTCCCTGGTCTGCATCTGGGTCCTCTGAACAGGTAGTCACAGCTATAGCATAATTATAGTTTGTAATTTATAGTGTAGTATTATTCTCATTATAAATGAACAATAAAGATCCTCATGAAAAGCACTGCAAAAGGAAAAATAAGCATTTTAAATAAGTGTCAGACCAACACTAATTCCTTGTTCATCTTCCATTGTCTGCATTTCATTCCTCTTCTTTGTGTTTGATATCTGAGCGTCTTTGTAGTCCTAGTGCAGCTCATCACCATGGAACCATCACTCTTCAGTTAAGACATCAAAGAGAATAGTTAGCATTTTAAATCTATATCAGGTGATCCATGCAGGAATTACAGCCAAGTTAGTTTGCCCAAAAAAAGTCTTAAGGACAGTTGAGTATTAACCAGTACCAAAGACATGGAAGGAGGAAAGTCGGGAGAAAGGAACTGGTCATAATCCAAAGCACCCCCTCATCTGTAAAGCATGGTGAAGGTCGTGTTATGGCTTGGACATGCATGCCTGCCACTGGAACTGGTTCAGTTGTCTTCATTGATGATGTGACTGATGGCAACAGCAGGATGAATTCTTACGTGTACAGAAACATCTTATCTTCTCAGATCAGTGTACAGTGTACAGTGTTTCAGCTTGCAGCAGCTGCATGACGCCAGACATACTGCTAAAGCAACCAAGAAGTTTTTCAGAGCCAAAAAGTGTAACATTATTGATTGGCCAAGTCAATCACCTGACTTAAAAAGTACGCATAACACTGCTTACTGGTCCAAAGCTCCATTTATTGGCTCTATATATCCCTTTATCCATCACCTCTTTCCTGGCACATGGGCTGATTTTTGGATGTCAGTTCAATTTCAGGCCTCAGTTCATTGTATTTCTATTTCCTGGAAGTGAATTTACCTTAATTTTAAGTTAACTTATAAATTATTTTTAAGCCTTATTTTGTCTTAGATTTCTGGACCCAGGACTGGTATATATTTTGAGCTGGTTCTAGTTCAGTTGTAATTATAAAATGGGGGTACAGTGGGAATTACAGTGGTGTGCACAAGATGTGGGTTGCAATGTCGTGGGTTGCAATGTCAATCCAACTGCAGTGGCTGTTCTGTCTGATGTTAACAACCTTGGGTTCCTCTAAACAGCTATCCAAGGATGTCAGGATGAAGATGGTTCATGTCCACCAAGAGAAGGTGGAAATTTACGTTTCAAACAACCTATTTCAACTGTAGAAACACTATCAGAAAATAGAAGATAAATGCAACAAGGTATGCAAGACCAAGAAAATTTCAGGTAGAATGGTCCTAGACCTGGTGAGAAATATTCAGAAGAATCCACACATCACTGCAAAAGACACAGGTCTAGCTGTTCACAGGACAACAATAAAAACATTAAGCAACAAAGACCTACATGGCAAGCCCAAGAAGCCTTTCCAACAACAACAGGCCATACATGCAAGGAGGCCAAAGGATATCTGTGGAGAGATCTCAAACATGCCATACATGCAAGGAGGCCAAAGGATATCTGTGGAGAGATCTCAAACATGCCATACATGCAAGGAGGCCAAAGGATATCTGTGGAGAGATCTCAAACATGCCATACATGCAAGGAGGCCAAAGAATATTTCTGAGCTAGGGGTCTTCTGCCCGGAAGAATGGGGGAAAATTCTAAAAGCAAGAATTGAAAGACTCTTAGCTGGCTACAGGAAGTGTTTGCAGCTGTTATTGCTGCCTGAGTTACAAAGTACTAACTGACAGGGTTTCCAAACTTTTACACAGGGCCTTTTTCCTTTTGTAATTATTTTGAAACAGTAAAAAATAAAAAGTAATCTCGCTTTAAAATTTGAAGAAATGTGTTATGTTTAACTTTGTACCATTTAGAGGTCAGGTTTGCTTCTCTTCACTTCATTGTAAAATGCTTTTTGATGAGGGGTGCCCAAATGTTTGTACACCACTGTAGCAATGTAGTGCGGCTCCATGGAAAGTGACAGCAGTCAGGATGGGTCACAGATTGCAGAGAGAAAATGGCTGTTTTACTTGAAAAATTAAAAACACCCCACCTCCTGACCTCTCTTTTAATATAACAAATTGGTTTCATTCTTGAAATGTGTAGGAATCGGGGGCATTTTGTGAGACAAGACTCTTAATTAAAGTTCACAGTGGGGAAGGAGACATTAAATAATGCAAAATTGCAGTGGTTAAAGTCGATGGATGATTTTGATTAATAGTGGATAAAATATTCTTGCACCTGTCTAATTGCATCTTCACACACACACACACACACACACACACACACACACACACACACACAATGTACGAGTTTCTGCTGCAGATACTTTCCATAAACATAAGACTCCAAAGAAGAACGCTGTGTTCAATAGAAAAATAATTGCTGTTCATTCACACCTGAAGCTGCTCAAATGTGGATTGTTTTTGTATGCGGCGCTGAAAACCTGTGGTAGAGCTGCAAATACAGTTTCCCATTCCATCCCAGTTCTTACCAATTTAGAATTGGCCTCATAGTCGCAGGCCAAGCTTTTAAATTCAGGAGGGCACACACTAGCGCAGGCGCCCTGCCAAACGCATGCAGTCAACCATTGCTTCTTTTCTGTCAGTGATCTCCCAGCCACCACTGGCATAATAGACCACAGGCACTTGAATAACCACTGCCAACTGAAACCAAATTGGTCACCTGAATATATGGCACAGAATTTTACATGAATGTGAATAGTAAATTACTGCAGAAGTGGTAGACTGTAGATTACTGCAGATCTTGGGTCATTGTTCCTGTGTTCGATGTCGCTCTGGATAAGGGCGTCTGCTAAATGGCTGTAATGTAATGTGTAATTGTGGCAAAAGTGGACTGTGTGGGCTTACCATAAACATGCATATATAACCAGACAGGAAAGCAACCTCAGCAATGCGGCACACGGGAAGTATAGCTGCTGAACGCAGAAGAGGTTTTTGCCTTCAATGTAAAAACCCAAGCTGATTTAACAACTTGGAACACCTGATTAAATTTTCTTCAGTGATACATTTTCTAATGTCTCGTAGTTTATGAAACGATGATTGTTTTGGACCAGATGTTTTCAGAAAATATTGAATTTTAATACCTTTTTACAATAGAAAGTCTATGGGACCATGTCTCCAATCTCTGGCCTGGAAGATTAAAATGTGTAAGAACACTGAGGCTTGATAGCTACCTGGTTAACAATATAATTAATAAACATGATTTAATCTTAGCTTTACAACTAGGTAGCTGATTTGACAAGCTAGACTGCGTTCACTGCATAGCCTCTAGTTTCTACAGGCTACAGGCTACAGGCTAGCACTCCATCTGTTCTCTGTCACACAGCTACTCATGTAGCCAATGCAATGAAATAGGCCTACGATGTGAAGTGAAATATTTAAATGCATTTGTAGCCAACTTTGACAAGTTCGGTTATCGATAGTTTTAGCTAACATGCTAATACGATATGAATGGGGTCTAATTTGAAAAATGCTATCAATGTATGAAACAGCTATGTAGCTATATCTAAGCTGAAATATTATAATGCTGTTAGTTATATCAATAACCAGTAGCTAGCAAACATCAGCGATTCTGAACCGCAGCAGTTAAATAACCACTTTATCTCTATCACTTTGAAATAATATGTTCGTCAACATTTTCTATTATATTCTTGCAGACCTCCAAGAGATTGGATATACAAGTCATTGCACCCTAGCTCGCTGTAGGTGGAATGACTTCCCCATACTTGCTTTCCATTTTCCGCCACAGTCTGAAGACTTCTCTCTTCACATAGCACCTTCACTCCTAACCTATATTCATTTGTTTTTCACCTGTCTCCTTACCCTTTTGTATTTTATACCTTGACCTAGGACTTTTGACATTGTATTTGTCTTGGTACAGCAGTTCCTCAAGTTGTAGTCTTTGGTATGGTTGTTACACCCTTGGCCAATCTACCTTGTGTACTGGACATATGAATGTTAATGGTCTTACAACCAATCCTATATGAATTGTACCCCTTCTGGCATGCTTGGCTGTTTGTTGTTTGACCTTGTAGGCACACCTTCTAGTTAAGTAGGTGCACTCCTGAACTGCCTGAATAATTAGTTGAGGTTATTTCCGTCTGAGACAGGGGAACCACGGAGTAAAGAAATGTGCTAACTTGTTGATTTTTATATATAATTTTTATATGATTTTTATAAAATAAATAAAATAAACGTATTTAACAAAAATTTTAAAATGTAAAGTCTCATTTTTCCATGCTATAAGTTATATGTCATGCTGTACCTGCTATATGTCATGCTGTACCCGCTATCAGTTGAGCAACAGCAGATTTCTGAGGATACGGTGTGTAGTTTTCATAGCCCTAGGTCTCACGGTGTGGCCAGTGTGAGCACGTGTAGCGGCATCTTGGAAAACCATCAGGATACAAAATCCCATGAGCAGCATAGTCACGCCAGCAATATGGGACATGCGTCACACAGACAAAGAGCGGCTTGCAGTTAGCTTTCATTTGCAAAACCATCTTCGCCTGTGCTGAAATCAGCTGTCATCAGTGAAAACTAAACATTCAGAACATAACATGGCTCAGTTACTAGAAAAGGTGGAGAAGGGGGTGACAGCATTGCCCATACCCTCTGACACAGCGTCTGGAGAAGGGGGTGATAGCATTGCCCGTGCCCTCTATAACAGTGTCTGGAGGAGGGGGTTATGGCATTGCCCATACCCTCTGAAACAGTGTCTGGAGGAGGGGGTGATGGCATTGCCCATGCCCTCTCAAAGGTTCTGGAGAGGGTACTAGGGGATCATCCTAATGTAAGCGAAATTGAAACGTACGGGTGGCCTGTAGCGTAGTGGTTAAGGTGCATGACTGGGACCCATAAGGTCGGTGGTTCGATCCCTGGTGTAGTGACAATCAGATCCGCACAGCCGTTGGGCCCTTGGGCAAGGCCCTTAACCCTGCATTGCTCCAAATGAGAATTGTTTACTGCTTAGTCTAATCAAGTGTAAGTCACTTTGGATAGCGTCAGCCAAATGACATGTAATGTAACAAAACATGAAGTGTGTCATAAACTCAGTGATGGCTTTTACCATGGCAGATTTCTTACACAGGCATCCTCAGATACCAAAGCTCACAATGAACCACTCAACACTGGGACAATATGCACAGTAATATTGAAAAATCTATTGCTGCAGCCGAGTATGTTTTTCTCCAGGGTTACCCATCTGTGTTCTCTTGAAGGCAAACTGAAAGCAACCGTATACCATCATTCAGCTGAGAACAGACGATTTCAAAGACTATCAGTCCTATACCAAGCACTTTAAGCACAAACACAAGCACAAGATGTGTTCAAGATCCTCTGAATGGAAGTTACCCGCATGCATTAAAAACACTGACAATTCAGAGAACTTTAGGAGAAAAGCAAAGTCCTGGTTGCTAGAAAAAGTGTCACTGCAAGAAAAGTAACCCACTGGAAGCAAAATGTATGCATGTAATCAGTTTGCTGTGTAACCATCCAGTTTTTGATTATTTATCCTGTTGTGTAGGCATCTTGTTTCCACTGCAATTGCTTACCATCAAAGACCACAATATAAGTTATATAAGTTTACAACCCTTGATTAATTCACCTTAAGATAGTAAACACAACTTAGCCATCAGCAAAACACTGCTTGGTAGTGAGTTAGAAGTATTGTCGTGTATCGACAAAATAGCATTTGTAAGAGTTTGTTAAAAGGGTGGTTGCCCTACCTTAATTTCCTGGCAGGTCATTGGCTTGTTTCATGGCATTAATGAAACCGGCATTTGGGTCCAAAATAGATTGTGCCATACATTTGCCTGCAAATTTCTGGATGCCACCTTCGTTCTTAAAAAGAGAGAGTTGAACCTCTCTGGGTTGACAGCTGCCAGCTTTGCAATAGGTGCTTGAATGACGTTTGTGTTTCTGTCGACATTCATGCTGTTGCGCACCATTGTTAAGCCACTTTTGACAAGTTTGAGGACTTTGTTGTATCGCATGATAGATTCTTCAGGGGTTCTTACTGAAAATATAGAACAGGCAAAGAAGAGAAATCTTTTGCAACCATAGACCACACACAGAGCACATACTGTGTCACACAACTTGTTTTCATACACACATTTCCAGTTTGAACTAGAACAGTGCTTCATATATCGATGATGGGTGTATCGTTATTTACAGTAATGTACAGCAATATCTTTAATAATATTTAACTGATACAGTAGATGTTACTGTTTTTAAGGTATGTCTGCTTTACTATAGTTTATAAGTTGAGAATGGCAGGAAACAGTGAAGAGCGATGGTTGCATGATATGCAACATACGTTCAAGAGCTGGTATCAAAAACAAGACGTTGCAATTTTGTCACAATCCCTCTTCATGGCTGGAGCTACCAGAATGTCCAGATTCTAAGCACATTTACACACTACCAATCAGTGTGCAGTAGGCTATTATGACAGACACAATTTTCGTTTACAATCTATAACTGTATTTAATAGTGTTTTACAAAATAAAGTTGAGATATTAAATAAAAATGTGTCATTTTGATACATACACTCACTGAGCACTTTATTAGGTACACCTGTGCACCTGCTTGTTAATGCAAATATTGTACTGTAATATACTGTAACTATGGTGGTCTACTTCAAACAACATGTACCACTGGGCAGGCTGCTGAGGATTCAATCAAATATTCTCTTTGAATCAACAACCAAAATGTTCTAATTGGGTGAGAAACTGTAAAATGCTTTAAAAAGTTTATAGAAGAGAGCACAAAAAAACTCTTACAAAAATACTCATATTTTCACACAAATTGATTTTTATGAGATTTTCAGGATTTGTTTGTAATAGCGCGTTTGCCTTACCAAAAGATTTTTCATGTATATTGGTCCCAGAATGGTGAAACGACAAAGCTGGCGATTTTCATGTTTGGCATGCAAGTGTGGTTAGGACATTATCTACGACCATGCCTCTGTTAATAAATATTTTGTTTTATGTGATGTGTGATAGACCTGGGAGGGACAGAAATCTGAATAAAAAGCCTTGAATCGCGTGTGTTTGGAGGTGTGTTATAAAATACAAGAATTTCAACTTCAACTTTGCAAGTCATTGTCTGATACTGAAAAGGGGAAGATAATCTACTTGTCATGGTTATGAGAGTTGCCGTGGTGCTGTCAGGTTGAATATTTACTGCTTTGTTTTTCAGGCCAGCAAAAGCACACACACATACGCATTAGACAAATGGCTAACTTTCCAACCTAAGCAATCAACTACAAAGTCGTTACCTGTCAATAGATGCAGTTGGCAATACGTCATAGGCAGGTAAGGAGAGCCTTGCTAGGGGAAAATCAAACCGCGTCTGCCATTATTCTGAATAGGGACGCATCATTGACCATTGCTATTTTAGTTTTTTAACAGATTAAAATTCAGCAAATTGCATTCAATCGTAGTATTTAAAGACAAGCAGCCAAAATATGGGACTCGAGGGCTGTCCTTATGTGGCTACAGAGTAGGCAAATTATCCAACTCAGTTGACAGATAAATCACTACTGGACATGTTCTATCTGCTCCTAGTTGCTCCTAAGGAACAACCAAAACCATGAATTTAATTGATCAGTTTCATTTTCAGCTAGCTAGCTAGCTAACATTCCATGTAATTTTATGCTTGGCTAGTGCTGTGGGCTAGTGCTTAACTGTTGATAGCCACGGATTTCTTGGCAGGTAAATAAAAGTGTAAATCCGTGTTTTTAAATCTGTTTGTTGTAAAATAAGCCGTACAGCAGCTTTAAAAAATGCTATTATTTTACTATATGACCAGATTTTGTCCTCGTTTAAAGACTTACGTTATTTTATGATTAGCCCATAAAATTTGCTTTCTAACAGTACTTGGTCAGTAGAACGATAAGCATTCAATTACGGTGAAGTTATATAGAAGATGGCAGTGCTAACGAGGTTAAAGTGTTCAATATATCATAAAAGTAACCTTTCCCATTCTTGTAGGCTAAATAAGTCACGCATAACGACATACTTCATTTATTTTATTGGATTATGACGGTCCCATAACACTTCAGTGAGCAGACATATTGCCGAAAACTTGAGGAAGGTGTGACATCAGGGACTGGGAGGGGAGGGGACAGGTACAGGTACCTGAAAAGGTGAGTCTTCAGTCTGCGCTTGAAGGTGAGAGTCTCTACTGCTCTATCCTCCACAGGAAGGTCATCCCCCCGCCGTGGGGCCAGAGCAGACAGCAGTCACTCCACCGCCGTGGGGCTAGAACAGACAGCACTCCGTGGGGCCAGAGCAGACAGCACTCCGTGGGGCCAGAGCAGACAGCACTCCGTGGGGCCAGAGCAGACAGCACTCCGTGGGGCCAGAGCAGACAGCAGTCACTCCACCGCCGTGGGGCTAGAACAGACAGCACTCCGTGGGGCCAGAGCAGACAGCACTCCGTGGGGCCAGAGCAGACAGCACTCCGTGGGGCCAGAGCAGACAGCACTCCGTGGGGCCAGAGCAGACAGCACGCCGTGGGGCCAGAGCAGACAGCACTCCGTGGGGCCAGAGCAGACAGCACTCCGTGGGGCCAGAGCAGACAGCACTCCGTGGGGCCAGAGCAGACAGCACTCCGTGGGGCCAGAGCAGACAGCACTCCGTGGGGTCAGAGCAGACAGCACTCCGTGGGGCCAGAGCAGACAGCACGCCGTGGGGCCAGAGCAGACAGCACTCCGTGGGGCCAGAGCAGACAGCACGCCGTGGGGCCAGAGCAGACAGCACGCCGTGGGGCCAGAGCAGACAGCACGCCGTGGGGCCAGAGCAGACAGCACTCCATGGGGCCAGAGCAGACAGCACTCCGTGGGGTCAGAGCAGACAGCAGTCATGACCGGGAAGTGCAGGTGTGACGAGGGGGAGGTGTCAGGCATTCAGAGGCAGCAGAAAGGAAAGGTCTGGCATGCGTGTTGGGTCTGATGAACTTTTGGATGTACGCTGGTGCTGACACCAGTTGTACTGGGCAGGTTGTCCTCCAACATGGTGGATGAGTCCAGGTCACATGATCTGATGTATTAAGAACAAAGAATAGGAGGCCACTGCATGAGCCATGATGGTCTCTGTTGTAGTCACAGCCTCCAAACAGGTACCTATGACTCCAATGCAGCAAATACTAGAATATTCAAATTCTGCAGAGGAAACACTCTGGGGGACAGGTTTATATCCAGGAACTGAAAGGGCGAGAAAGGTTGAGAGAATGTGATGGAAAAATCAGAGGGATTGACAGGTCATTTTTCACCCACTTTCATTCAACACGCCCCTAGCTGAATCTAGCCGTCTATGATTGGTCAGAGTCTGATACGAGCATGAGCCTGGCAGAAGCACAGGTTAAGGTCCGAGCTTGCTACGTATTGGAAAGTTTAAATGAATTACAGGCCAGTGGCCATTCGGGAAAAGCGGCTTACTAAAGAGGTAGCCCCACCCCCACCTGGTAGAACAAAATGTGACACAATATAAACCAGCCAAACCATCATTCTTATCAAACAATAATATAGAAATATTTTGCAATACTGGGAGAAGGGGTACATGACCAATTTACACCTTCCTTTGGCTCAGACTGAGTAGCAGGGCAGATTCACTGAGGGGCATGTTTTGGATGGGGTGGAGAGGAAAAGATGTGGGGCCAGTGGCAAACCAATGGAATGATGGCGAAAGACAAGAAGGAGAACAAAACAGACACACAAAAAATAAAGACGGACAGCAGGAGAGGACTGAATAACATGCTGTAACTATCGATTACATTTTCACGCTCCACTGAAAACAGAGGAGTTGGACACCAGAATGGTTCTGGGGTGAGGGCAGTACTGTGCTGAAATTTATACAGCAATAACAAGTATGGGAGACGCAATGAAAATGATATGCTGGAGTAAACGCACATGCAGCCCAGCAAGTGAGACGTACTGTCGGACCTCGCTGGGATTCCACACCATGGAATATTCCAGATGATTATTCTGCTTGTTAACGAGCGTCATGCTTTAGGAACCAGTCAATAACTGAGCTCAGATGAACGGTGTGAGGGCCGGGGTCAGATGTTTTGCTTAACCTTGGGAGTGTCCGTGGAATCCGAATGTGGAGATTTGTGCCAGTCAGAGAGGTGGAGGGAGAGAGGGAGAGGAGAATGTGAGAGATGGAGGGAGGGAGAGGAGAAAGTGAGAGAGAGGAGAGAGGAAAGGGAGAGAGATGAGGGAGAGAGAGGAGAGAAGAAAGGGAGAGCAAGGAAAGGAGAGTGAGAGATGGAGGGAGTGAGAGGAGAGGAGTGGAGAAAGTCAGAGAGGTAGAGGGAGAGAGAGGAGAGAAGACCTCTCAGTATTCGTGACCACATTCTCAGCCAGTGAGGGGAAAGCTGAAGATAAATAGACAGTGAGAAGGAGAGGAGGGGGAAGAGGGGGGGTGCTGGGCAGATGACAAATTGTGATAAATAAATGTTGTCCGAGGTGGCAGTGGGGAGCATGGGTTATTAATTGAGAGAATCAGAATGGTTGTGCAACTCAATCTGTGCTGTGTCACTCTGAATCAGTCCTCATAATCAGACCCTAATGAAACAGCACGCCAGCAAGACGCTCACACGATCATACCAGGAGGGAATTAAGACAAATACTAAATAAAAAATGTGTGCAAATACACTGGAGGTTTAATACGCTAGGGCCGATCTTAGCCAAAGTCTGGGGTACTGTGGGAACCCTGCCCTACTGAGATGGAACGAGATAGTACCAATGGTGAGAAGTGGAATTCCAGTTTGTTCTCCGGCATATTAGCACAAACAGAGCTAACACTAAAGCTCAAGTCCCTGTATGTGAGCCAAGCCGCGCATACCCTGCACTCACAAACAGAGCTTGTATCCTATTCATAGACAGCCAGGTGGTCTACCTGTAAGTTGTCTGTGTGGTTAATGTACTGCTCAAAAAAATTAAGGGAACACTTAATCATCACAGTGTAACACCAAGTCAGTTAAACTTCAGGGATATCAATCTGTCCATTTAGGAAGCACAAGTGATTGTGAATCAAATTCACCTGCTTTGGTGTAAATGAAAGTGACAACAGGTGCAATGGAGATGCAAAAGCAGGACAACCCCCAAAAAGGTAATGGTTTTGCATGTGGTGGCCACAGACAATTGCTCTCTCCTTATCCTTCCTGACTGATTCTTCTCTAGTGTTGTGTTCTGCTCGTGTCCTTGTCACTACTGGTAGCATGAGGCGGTACCTGCAGCCCAATCAGGTTGCACAGGTAGTCCAGCTCCTCCAGGATGGCACATCCATACATGCGGTCACAAGAAGGTTTGCTGTGTCTCCCAGCACCGTCTCAAGAGCATGGAGGAGATACCAGGAGACCGGCCGTTACACAAGGAGAGCTGGACAGGGCCGTAGAAGGGCATCAGCCCAGCAGCAGGACCGGTATCTGCTCCTTTGTGCGAGCAGGAACAGGAGGAGCACTGCCAGTGGGCCCTGGGTTCCTCCTGTCCAGGAGCTCACTGATGCCCTGATCCAGGTCTGGGAGGAGATTCCCCAGGACACCATCCGCTGACTCATCAGGAGCATCAGGAGCATCAGGAGCATCAGGAGCATGCCCAGACGTTGTTGGGAGGCACGCGGGGGCCATACACACTACTGAGTCACATTCTGTGCAGCCGTGATAAAATTGTTGGATCAGCCTGTGATTTAAATTTTTTACTTTTTCGGTGTGATTTTGAATCCTGCCCTCAATGGGTTGATGATTTTGGTTTCCTTTGACCACTGTTACGTCATTTTGTTCTCAACAAATTATAAAATGTACCTCATTAAAGATATTAAACTTTAATAAATTGTTCATCAAGATCTGATGTGTCCCTTAAGTGTTCCCGTAATTTTTTGAGCAGTGTATTTCTCTGTATGTAGCAGTGTATTTCTCTGTTTGTAGTACTCCTGTTTCCAAGAACAGATGCATCAGACCTGTGCTCGATGTAGTTTGGTTAGAAAAACTCACAGGGAGATTTACACCTAGTTTACTTTACACCTTACACTTGTACAAATTACTATACAACTTACAAATACCATTCACTATAAACCAACTTATAATGAAACATGTATAATACAATATCCCCTCACAACATAAAAGCTATTGTATTGGGAATGTGGAGGGTATAAAACAAGACTGCACATTGTTCTTTTATTTCCCAAAGTATCACAATAAATAAATTCAAGTTCTTGTTATTTTAGTTTGTACCCATTATAGAGTGGGTAACACATTACTTAAATCACTCGCCATAAGGCTGACATAACACTGTCAAACACATGACATAACTGTCACAAGATGGCGTAACAGACGACGTTAGGCTATGTCTAATGACATAAAACTCATACTCTAAATTTTATGATGGCAACATCTGTAATAACATTTATCGATAAAAGTATGAGTTTAATATCATTCAACATCAACTGACTTCTTCTGTTATGCAATCCTGTGACGGCTGTTATGTCATGTATATAACAGTGTTATGTTAGACTTATGACGAGGGGTTCAAGTAAAGTGTCACCGAAGACAGTTTTGCTGTCGTTTTATTCATTTATTATTTTTTCTCCCAGGGAGATCAGTGACGGACGACAGGGATGCTTTATTCATGATTAGTTCATTAGCTAGTTCATGACTTACAACATTGTCTATATACAGTATGTACAAATGATCTGTTCATAATTTACAAATAATTTGTTCATGATTAGTTCATCAATAACTAGTAACTTGACTTATAAGGGATCGTTATTATAAAGTGTTACCAATTTTTTTAATATGAATTTTAAATTCCGAATGGAATGTTTTGGTCAGCATGTTTGGCATTGAAACAGAGATGCATAATAGGAGAGGCACCTCATACCCATGCTGAAATATGTTGGTGGGTCAGTGATGTTTTGGGGCTGTTTTCATTCCAGAGGTCCAGGGTCACTGGCTAGAATCAGTGGTATAATAGATTCCCCCAAGTATCAGCCAATTTTGGCCGCCAATCTGGTTAACTAAAAAAATGAAAAATCACACATGATTTAAACAGCATCCCATCCCAGTCTCCCTCTTCCTCTGGTGGGGTCTGAATGTGGCTGTAGAGTGGACTGATGAAGTCTATTTCAGTGTCTTCAGTGGCTTTAGTGACTCTCCAAAATCTCTCCAAATGTGTTTTTGAACCTTGTCAAGCATTAGCTACAAGGAAAGACCCCATGCTGTTATCCTTGCCAGAGGTGGATGCACCAAGTACTACAACAGGGGTGCCAATAAATATGGAACCTTGATTTTGGTGAAATCTATTTTTTATGAATGTTTGATTTTGGTTTGTTCCATTGAGACATGAATAAAGTACAGTATTTTTTGCATGTTCTGCATTTAGCGTGTATCATATTGTTCTTGTATTCTTTGTGCATTGCCAGTCAATAATTCCGGAGCCTGCTGTATATTACAGAATGAATAGATTCTCTCTCATTTCCATTTTCTCTCCCATCCCCCTTTTACAGCACATCTCCCTAAGCTCTTTCCTTTCCACCCTTCCTGCGTGGTGGAGCATCACTGACGGACTGTCAGGAGCTCTGTCTCACAGCGACACTGCGTTCCTGCCGAGGCCCCCGCCCCTTGGTCCTCTGAGGTGCAAGGGTCAGGTCATGTCTTCCTATTACTTGTAATTTGGCTTAGCGATGCCCCCCCAACCCCCACACTCTCTCGCTCAGTTAATAAAGCACTGACCCTCCGGCCCTCTTCTCTCCCACTTCCTTATTTGCTTGCAGTCTGAGTAACATGTGACCCCCTCTGACCTTTCACCTCTAATGACAGCTTAGGCACCGCTTTCATGCCTGTCACATGTGGAGAGCCAGAGAAGAGATACTGACTGCAAAGTCTATTTTAGCGTTCACTCAAACACAATCTGTAAACATGACCAATGTGCATTATTGTGAGAGTTTGGGCAGTGATGTCAGGACTTGGGCATTACTGTCACAATTGGGAAATGATGTAACAGCAAGTTTGGGCAATGATGTCAGAGCTGGGGTAATGATGTCAGAGCTTGGGTAATTGGGCTTTTCAGTAGTGTGTAGATTCTGCTGTTCGTAACACAGAGGTCTGGGCAGCATCCCCACACTTATAAAAGCACGGTCTTAAGAAAGGAGAGACATTTTGAAACGATGAAGGTGAACTATAAAAAACCTGAGCGCTTGAAGACATGTGGACATTTTCAATATTAATCAGCTCAGCAATATTTTAACAGCTGCTAAAAATCCAATTCTCTGTAAATTGTCGCTGACTTGCGACACGTCCCCGCCGGTCACAGACAAATCCATCGCCACGCCCAGACCGTGCGCCAACTGGGTGCTGGCAGCGCCATCCACTGTGTTTCTGTGCCAACAAGTTTTACATTTTACTAACTTCCTTTAAATGTCTCTAAGTCCCCCCCCCACACACACACACTCACACACACACACACACACACACACATGATTTGAACAGCATCCCACCCCAGTCCCCCTCTTCCTCTGGCGGGGTCTGAATGTGGTTATAGAGCAGACTGATGACTGATGAGAAGGGAGCCATCAGTATTTATTCCCCGTGCTCCCACCTCCCCCATTAAAGATTAAACATGCAGGTGTGTGATTAAACTGGGCGGTGAGAGAAAGGTTAGATTTACACACAATTCTCCCTGGATAAACTTTGATCCCATATTCAGGCATTATTCATGAAATTACCACGTGCTCTGCAAAATATCTCTCCAAAAATAATGGCCGACAGAAACAATAATTAATGAATGTGTTCCTTTATAAATTAGGAGCACACACATTGCAAAAAAATTTAATAAAATGAGTCAATCCAAACGTGTATTTTAGACTTTAAATCTTATTTCTATTACTGTTTTGCTAGATAAGACAAAAAGAATGCCAATGGGGGGAGATTTCAAGGTTTGCTTGAAGCTAATAATGTTCTACTTGAGAAAAAAAAAAAAGAGATTTTATGTCGTATTATAAGACTAAAAAACCTGACCCAAACAGCTGCCCCTGGTGCACCCACTCATAGCCGGCGCAAAGAAGGATGAAAACTGCAATCTAAGTACAATACTGTGCAAAAGTCTTAGGCACCTGCATAACACTCTGAACAGATAAGATTCTTTCAAAAATAATTCAATGAAAGGTCCTAAATACATACTATACATTTTACATTACATTTTAGTAATTTGGGAGAATAGTTAAAAACTGAATCAAATCAATATTTTCTGTGAACACTTCACGGCGTTAAAACTGCATCACTTCACTTCTCAAGTTGGTTTGTCTATGAGGACACTAAGCCTTCTTTTAATCAACATTTAAAATATTGATTTAAATCCAGGCCTAAATCCTAAATAGTCTCCCATGAAATTTTGGATGCAGTTGAGAGTTTTCTCTCTAAATTTACGCAACGAAAGGTATATTTAAGTGGGCGGAATAAGTGTTAAATATTCAAATCCTGTTATAACCGAATGCAGTGCCAAAGGCCGCGCTGAGAGCTCTATGGTGGTGTCATGGTGAATGTGGCTCCATCTTGTCTGTTAAATATCCGTAGAAGCTCCAGGAGTGTGACACATCAGAGGATCAGAGCGGGGTCAACAGAAAGAGAGGGACAGTGTGAATAAGGAGGGGGGAATACACACAAAGGATGGGGGGGAGGAGTTAAGAGAGAAAGAGAGAAATATTCAGAGTTTGAGAGAGAGAGGGGGAGAGAGGGAGGGAGTGAGGAGGGGGGGCAGGTTGTCAGTATCAATGTGTCTATCACTACTAATGAGGTCTGAAAGCTGGAGAAACTGAGACCGAGACACTGGCACACACAGCCTGGAGAACACACACTTCTCTCGTTTTTTCATTGTCTACCTCTCTCTCTCTTCCTCTCCTGCCCCTCTCTCTTTCACTCTCTCCCTCTCTCTCTTGCCCCTCTCTCTCCCTCTCTCTCTCTTTCTCTCTCTCTCTCTCTCTCCCTCTCTGCCCCTCTCACTTTCTCTCTCTGCCTCTCTATCTCCCTGTCTTACAGATTTTCAGTTTGCTTTTTTGCTTTTTTTCCTTCCAGTTGCCCTCCTACTAAACTTACGAGTCGCAATTATATCTAATTTAATCATTAGGCACAATATGTAAAGGCACAGAAACCATTCAACAGTCATTTCAACATTATTAAAACATTTTAAGTGACAAAGAGGTCACCCTGCTTTTTTAAATAGACACTTTGTTCTTGATAAGCGATGGCTTATTAATGGCATAATTGAACAACTCAGCTGCTCTGTTCTACCCATCTGATAGGGAGACCAGGGCACAACCAAACACTTTTAGGTTTTGCTTAATTCAAAATATATACACATATTAGAGCAAATATTTTTAATCCAGAAAGAAGATACATGTCTTTGCTATGAATATAGACCATCTAGGAAATTCCTGGCGATTACAGTTCAGTGGAAAGTAGTGGGAGTGAAACTGTTTCAACATGCCCCGAGTACAGGGCATGTTGAAACAGCTCTGGGGCACGTTGAACAGTGTCTGCAATGTCAGAAAGCAGATTGGAAAAATGGTTTGTTTTGATAGAAGTCAAAGGTTGGCAAATCCAAAATGTCTTATCGTTTACATTGTTCATCTGATAATTGTCCTGTAGAAATTATCTGTATTTTGTATATACTAACCGCATATGACAACATTAATATGTAATACATGTCTCGGCAGAAATGGATAAGAGCGATTGCTCATTAGGACTGAATTGATGCATGGCACACATGGAATATACACGGCTCCTGCATGGCTCACATGGAATATACACGGCTCCTGCATGGCACACATGGAATATACACGGCTCCTGCATGGCTCACATGGAATATACACGGCTCCTGCATGGCACACATGGAATATACACGGCTCCTGCATGGCTCACATGGAATATACACGGCTCCTGCATGGCTCACAGTCTCTGCTTGCTCGTGATACACTTCAAAAACTACACTTCCTTATAACCCACAAGACAATGATTTAAATGCTGTATATTTGGTGTCTGTGGCGTTCACACATCATCAGTTAATCAAAAATAACTTTGGTGAAAAAACATTGCTTGCATGGTGCTAAAACATAGATTTGTTAATAATGCTTGATGTAGTTTTCAAATCATCCTGCCACTCACACATGAGAAGCGGGTTGTTATAATTCATAAGTGAAAACAAACCCATTATTCTTGAGCAAATACAACGTAAAAACCCTTTGTTTAAACATGCCCCGTGCTAGTTTGTGCCCCGGTCTCCCCGACTGAAAAAAATGTTGAAAAAATGATTTTCTTCTATGACCAAATGGTAATCTAATTGCTGCCCCTGGCCACCACCGGAATGACTCCTTGATGTGGACAGCTGCAAACTGGCCAGGAATGACAACCATCTTTTTAGCCTTATTCATCGTGCTGATTGTTTTTACAATAAAAATGGCACATTTTCCATTCACACAGCAGAAATTTACAAGTGATTAAAATAAAATAAATGTTTTGAGCAGTAGGTGCTGTGATGGTAGTCTGAACTTCATAATTTAGTTACTGGTGCTTAATAACACAAAAAAAACTTGTTTAATCTGTTGAAGCAGGGAGAGAGCAGTCAGAGTCTGTATGAGGGAGGGGGAGTGCGAGCGGAGAAGCTCCGCCAGAAATCTCACAGGTGTCGACGAAGTGAGAAAACTGTTGCTCTGTGGAGAAAGATCATTAGGGACTAAAAAAACATCTCTGGAAAAAAATCTCGAATTAAGATTCTGAATATTTAAACATGATTTAAATACGACCAAAGCTACTTGTCCAATAATGACGACAATGTCATTGTATGTATTTAGTAGGCGCTTATTGCTTAACAGACTCATTTGTCAGTTATTGATTGATAAATAAAAATAATAATAACACGCTCTAGTTCCGATGAAAAGGCAATCTTGAGATTCTAAACTATTATAAATATCGTTAAGAGTTCCATTGTTCAATTTCTTCCGTTTCGAATAGCCTATTCGTCGAAATTGTGCTGTTATTTATCTGTAGCCCTAAAATGTTTTGGGTAAAGGTCGCCACGAAGAGAAGACATTCGCAAATTGTCTAAAAATATTTCATCTCGAGTTCAGACTGAGTGTGGAGCACCGGAGTGCGTTTATCCCCGGGTTACGCGGCACCGCAGAGATTACCGAGTGGAGAATCGCTCACTTTTCACCAGAAAGACAGCCGGGGAGAAAAGGTAAGACTGTTGCTTACCCTTCTTTTGTTAAAAAAACATACACATATATCATTTATGTTTTTATTACACATCGTAAGGGCTATGCAACTATTCGAGTTCGTTGTTGATGGCGTATTTAAGTTCGTTACTAAACTATTTTTTCCGTCAGCGTTTTCATTCCCTGAGTGACAGATGCTTGTTGTTTAAAGTTGGGTTAAAGATGAACAAAAAGAGAATAGAATAGACACAGTGTGTTAAATAATTGAAATGGCAAGCAGTATTTGTTGAGTACTACAGTCCATATCTGAACATTTTTTTTTTACTGTGGGCTACGTCCAGTATACGAAGTCTCAGCAATTCTAGCGCTTGTTAGAAAAGGCCAGTATTTCCAATTAAATATCCCTTGTTTATTCATCTCTTTTTTTTTTTTGAAATCCGTTGCCTTGTAGGGTATTTCGATTTTTACTACCTTTGTTATGTGAACAAGTTGTTAATGAGCTTGGTTTTAAGAGCATTTTTAACCCTTGAACTATCTATATAATCGGCGACTAATGCTTCTAATGTGCGACTGGTGATCATGATGATGATGATGACCATTAGTAAATAAAGGCTACCGCACATGATTTTATATGCATTCAAATTTGACAGGTTATAAAGCACTCAAGTGTCTTATTTGGCACAGATTTAAAGGAAATATTTAACAATGAATATTTTGTTAGTTAAAATAGGCTACTATATATTTTTACATGAGCCATGTTACCTAATCATTAGGCTAATCAAGTAAAATATGGAAACTCTAAAGTGTTACTGCTTGAATCTGCTAAAGGAAACAAACAGACTTTGTCTTAACGTAAACTGTACAGGTGTGGTGAGGCTGAAACTCCTCACAGTAGAAATTTGAGATTGATCCTGTTTTGTTGTGTGTGCAGATAATGTTGAGTGCAGAAAGCAGTAAAGGCATTTCTCCCTCACCGCCCCAGTAAAATATCCTCTGAACAGTTGTGGAAGCTCAACACTTGACGCTTGGGATCCTCCACAGAAACCCCAGTTAAACGCTGTCGTTTCTACACCCGGGGGGAAATTACCGCAATGTTCTGTAGTTTGATAAATGTTTTCCCATTGTTTCCCTATGTCATGGGACTTTTATCTGTGGCGTCACCGTAGGGAATGACAGTGGGATTAGAAGGATTACAAATTCATCATCAGGCTGTTTTTTAAATAGATTTTTTATGTATGAATGTTTTTTTTTTGCACAGATTGAAGAATTGCATTGGCGCTCCACCCTTCTTCCTTAGACCAGTGCAGTGAGTTGTGAATGTAGGGGACGAGATTAACTGCAGAGGGATTAGACTCCAAAAAACAAGACCACTTCGCCTCTACGTGAAATATACCCAACACAATCCTCTGCCCTTCATCTCCAAACCGAGGAAGACGTGGATCCTCCCGTCTTAGCCATCACGGAGTGGTAGAAAGCGGCGTCTGACTGCTGACGGTGTCTGACTGCTGACGAGAGGCGCTTGCGTATTTCCACGCTCTTCTGTCCACCTCTGAAGAACATTTTGTCTTCCTGGTTCTTGCTCAACCCTGTACCGCTGGCCTTTTATTAGCCTGGCTCATATTTGCTGTTTTACCCCAGATCTGCGCATTCATTTTTGGCTACGCTGAGCTGTGTGTGTGCGTTTGAGATTTTTGTGGGGGGGCAGGGGGAAGTAAAAACACTGACTGAAACGGAGCGGGGGCCCAATGGGCGGTTTCTGAGGAGCCTGAAGAGGGAGCGGCTCTGATCGATCATCCTCTCCCCTAAAGTAAGCCAACGCAATCCTGCCACTCTCCTTCCAACGGCAGACGTCTTTCTTTTCTTATTTTCACATTTCTTTAGGTTCACATTTGATTTGTTTTTCTGTTCATTTCATTCCCCCTCCTAGTTCCTGTCCAGCTCTTTAAGACCTCTCTTATTTTACACACCTCTCTGTCTCTGTCTCTGTTTTACACACCTCTGTCTTAGCTTACACACCTCTCTGTCTCTGTCTCCGTTTTACACACCTCTGTGTCTTATTTTACACACCTCTCTCTCTGTCTTATTTCACACACCTCTGTCTTAGCTTACACACCTCTCTGTCTTTGTCTCTGTTTTACACACCTCTGTGTCTTATTTTACACACCTCTCTCTCTGTCTTATTTTACACACTTCTGTCTTAGCTTACACACCTCTCTGTCTTTGTCTCTGTTTTACATACCTCTGTGTCTTATTTTACACACCTCTCTCTCTGTCTTATTTTACACACTTCTGTCTTAGCTTACACACCTCTCTGTCTTTGTCTCTGTTTTACATACCTCTGTGTCTTATTTTGGCGGCACGGATGGTGCAGTGGGTAGCACTGCCGCCTCACAGCAAGGAGGTCCTGGGTTCGAATCCCCGTCGGCCAGGGCCTCTCTGTGCGAAGTTTGCATGTTCTCCCCGTGTCTGCGTGGGTTTCCTCCGGGTACTCCGGTTTCCTCCCACAGTCCAAAGACATGCACGTTAGGCTGATTGGAGACTCTAAATTGCCCGTAGGTATGAGTGTGTGTGTGAGTGAATGGTGTGTGCGCCCTGCGATAGACTGGCGACCTGTCCAGGGTGTATTCCTGCCTTTCGCCCAATGTATGCTGGGATAGGCTCCAGCCCCCCTGCGACCCTGATCTGTCTTATTTTACACACTTGTCTAATTTTACACACCTCTGCCTGATATTATGCACACCTGTCTTATTTTACACACCTTTCTGTCTTGTTTTCCAGGTCTTTCGTTCTCTACATCACACCCCTGCCCCCGCCCCTGCCCTCCTCCCCACCCCCCGGCCCCACCCCCACCCTGGCTGGCAGCGCTCCCGCCAAACGGGAGGAGGACTTCCTCACGCTGGCCGCCTCTCGGCTGAGCCGCAGGAAGCGCGTCATCGGAGCGGCGGTGGGCGTGGCCATGGTGCTGGTGCTGCTGGTCGCCATCCCGCTATTGGTCCACAGCACGAAAGGGGGCAGCGCCAGAGGCGGGGACACCCACTACGAGATGCTGGGCAGCTGCAGGATGGTGTGCGACCCCTTCACCCCCCCGCAGAGCGGCCAGGAGCTGGTGGCCGTTTCCCCGCCGCCCCCTGACTTCACGGGACGGAGGGGGAAGTCTGGATTCCGCGGGAGCCCCGGTCTCCCCGGCCCCCCCGGTCCGCGCGGCCCCCCCGGGGAGACGGGGAAACCGGGCCCCCCGGGGCCCCCCGGCCCGGGACCCGGGGGCTACGTCCCTTCCTTCTACAGCCCCAAAATCGCCTTTTACGCCGGCCTGCGCAAGCAGCACGAGAGCAACGAGGTGCTGAAGTTCGACGACGTGGTCACCAACGTGGGCAACTACTACGAGCCCAGCACCGGCAAGTTCACCTGCCCCCTGCCCGGCATCTACTACTTTACCTACCACGTGCTGATGAAGGGAGGGGACGGCACCAGCATGTGGGCGGACCTGAAGAAGAACGGCCAGGTCAGAGCTGACACCGCCGGTCTGTTTCTGCATGTCTGTGCTCTTGTTCCCCGGCCTCGGCTCCCTCCCAGCTGCATAGCACAAAGCGTTTCGGTGAGGTTTGCCGTGAATAACAATGCAGCAGCAAAGTTATTCAAACTTTTCTCTTCTTTTCTACGCCCAGAACACACTGATAAGTTTCTCAAAGTAAAAACGAACGTGTGATCTGGCAAACACATGATAAATGCACAAGTTTCCTCAACCTAAACAAAAATGGATTATCTGCCATTTAGCTAGCTGCGTCTCTGTGTCTTTTTGGTTTGCTACTATAGTTGCTCACCATGTCCCTGCATAGCCTCTTCCCTTCCCCGGCATTTCTGCTTGTGAGTCCTTGTTTTTTTTAAAGAATATACTGTAGTATACTGTATGTGAGTCTTTGGGAGTAAAGCCTGCTATTCTTGCAGTCTCTCCCTGTCTGTAATCTCTCTTATGTGAACATACTTGCTTCCTCTTCGGTCTTTGCGCCTGTCAGTCACCAGAAACCGTAATAGACCTGCTGGTGAGGCTGCTACATGAAGCCCACGGCACCGATGAGTGGAAAAAATTGGCTTAGTGGGCATGGTCATCAGGTACGGTGGTCGTAGCCCTCGTTTGAAGTTAGCACTGGACCGTGTTCCCTGAGGAGCAGAGAGGCAGAACGCAGGCAGAGACAGGCGCTGTGATGATCCTGAAGCACGGTGCGGAATGGAGCTGAACGCAACAGCTGGGCTGCCGTCCTCAGAGGATTTACCGTCTTAAGACAAATAAATAAAAAAGATCTAACAAAACAAACAAACAAAGCAGCAAAACTTTCCATCTGTTGCTAAAGGACAGGTTGGGGAATTTG
This sequence comes from Conger conger, assembly GCF_963514075.1. NCBI lineage: Eukaryota > Metazoa > Chordata > Actinopteri > Anguilliformes > Congridae > Conger > Conger conger. Next base: position 44,678,671 of record NC_083773.1, on the reverse strand, counting down.
ATCTGACTGTTGACTGGTGGATTATCATCAATTTAAAACATCACACGACTGGCTTCTGCATAGCATGAAATACTTTGGTGCTGCTTAGTATACAGTGGCTTATGCTGTGTTAACAGTAACTCACAGCTAGGAAACAGAGACAGAAATTCTGGAGAAACCTGAATGAAATGTGTTTGTGGAATAGTTAAATAGTTAGCATTTAATAGTGGGACAAATTAAGGAAAGACCTGGAGTGAATCTGGTTCATAAGGCTGCATCATTGGGCTGCCACCTTGCTGGGGCCCAGTAATCCTCTACTTAATATTAAGAGACCGAGCTGAAACTGCTGAGTGTCTGCAGTGCTGCTCATTTCAGACCGAGCTGAAACTGCTGAGAGTCTGCAGTGCTGCTCATTTCAGACAGGGCCGTTGTGGAAATGGGATATGCTGCATATTAATAAATATATTTCAGAGCAATTCATGAAAAAACAGATTGCAATATCTTGGAAGACAGTTGCAGAGCTTCGGGCTACATTATTGTTTTGAGACCAGGACCAGGACTGAATTAAATTATCCCGTACGTGGTAGTTATCGTAATATTTCCTGCTATATGTGCACTAAGCACTGATCAGGTCAGAAAAAGCAATGACTTTGACCACCTTCAAGTGCAGACTGAAGACTCCCCTCTTCTCCCTACTATGAATGCTGTCTATTGTAATTGCCTCTGCATACTTGTTTAATTATTCTTCCTGGTTGGTTTGATCGCATTCAGTTAATCTACAGGGTTCAAGATTTTATAAGTGGTCACTTCTAGCGCGTGGAATTGTACGTATTCAAGACATGTGTCCCTGGTAATGGTTATGCACGGGCAGTAGGGATGTGACAAATCATCAGTTATTGTAAACGGTCACCATCCCATTTTGAAAACTGTTAACCGTGTAACCGATACTGCTTATGTCCGCTAGGGGTCATATCTTATTTATAAAAATAAAATAAAAAAATTTAAAAAACTAGAGTAGCCTACAGACAAAAATGTATTTGCATTTTCAAACTTTATTTTGGGCCATCTTAAAATAGTTTCATTTAAATGTCAACATTGTAAGTCAGATCATAGCCTAATTGCCAAATTAAGGATTTACATTGACATCGTGCTCACAGATTTCCAGCAGTGTGTAGCTAAAGCCGTGTTGGCTACGTCCAGGCATGCTGGTCTATCGCGTGTCATTTTAAAAAATGCGTCGGTCACCATTATAATTCTTTCTGTTTTCATCCCTCTTCCCTATGGCTTCTGCCTAACAGATGTGACATCTGCTGCTATTGAGAACTTTGTTACAAACAGGCTTGTGAACTCAAAATTCCCTAACCACATTAATGTCCAATATTTGTGTGATATGCAGCAACATGATAACACCGTTTCGTGGTGGCGACACCATAAATCTGGTCTGTTTTAGGCCGGGAATCCAACGGAAATGATGCATATATATAAATGGGGTTTTGTTCAGATGTCATAGTCGACTGCTCTAATGGTTTATGCCAGTGGGTTCTATACAATTTGGTTTATATTTTTATGCAACAGTAAACTTTGATTTGCATTTGATTTTATACAGTGCAGAGTGAAATCTGCTCGGAGATGGTTTGCAACACAAATCAAAGAATGACCCAGATACAGAACACAACACTTTAAAGAAACGTTGGATAGTGATGGCACTAGTAGGCTATATAAGTTAGATTCAATCAAAAAATGTTTGGATTTAATAAAAAATTATGAGCAGTGGTTACACATAAGTATAGCCTTTATTTTTCAACTTGTCTACTTAGTAGGTTAATGTTGCGTGCCACATTTGTCCAGTGATGTATTACTTTATTTGTTTTTACAGCATAGTGGAAAGCTACGTTCAGTTTGCCGGTGACTGAATTTGCCTGTCAACGATAAGCACAGGATCTTCGGTGAACCTTAAGAAACCCCATACAATACACCATAAGTCAACCACCAGCTACAGAAAAAACACAGAAATTCTTTGATAACTCTAATACTGCAGCATTCAATTTCCTGTGGTGTTTACATTCTTAACCCCCTGAAATATCCAAAGACTGTTTACTAGGACTAGCCTTACTAGGACACGCCTTACTAGAACTGGCCGGAAGTTATTAGCCAGAATCTTTGAGTTCTGTTTGTCCGACCAATTTGTGCGATGTGTCACTGGCGATAAAGTGCATTTATTTAATTAAACTGAGCTTACCATTTCAGCTTCAGGCTTTTGGTTTGCAATTTCTGGTAAATGTGCACAACTCAGTTTTGGGTAACCATTCAAACATTTAACCATTCACACCCCTGACGTGTCGTCTATCGCTCTGGATAAGACCATCTGTCAAATGACTAATCACAGAAAGCAGACCTTACATCAGATATTTTTATTTTGTGTTCTCAAAGCATGACCTGTTAACACATAACAGTAGACGTAAACAAAACAAGAGTTTAAGGTACCTTTTCTATAAACCAGCAGAAGAATCTGAATATAACATTATTGTTTTAATGATCTTATTGTCTTACATATCCTTACAGTCAAAGGGCAAAAACATCTCATGAGCCTGTCACTTTCATACCTCATGGAAAACACTTGTTTGCACATCACATAAATAAACAAGATTGTGAAGTGGAGTTAAATATGCAACAGTATGCAGAGTTTTCACTCCCTGGACTCTAATTAACAAAAAAAAGGGGGAGTGGGGAAGGAAAATAAGCAAAAGACAAGAGGGAGAGAAATTACTTTAAAAAAGCAATGTGAAAGGACTGCATTTATCTGATAAATAAATGTGCTTCACTGCTTTGTGGAGGGGGGGGGGGGCATTCGTACCTGATAACAGAATGCAGTGAAGTCAGACTGCTTCTTCGTCATGCTCATTGTCTAACCTGAACATGGAAATTGAGTCGTTGGTACTCATATTGTTCACCTCAAAATTCCCCTCTTTGCCTGCAATTCTCTATTAATTTGGTCGGTATGGCTCCACTGCAGCCATCACCATCAGCCGTCATTTTCACATTCCACTGGCACCACTGCAGCCATCGAATCGCCATCTTCAATTAATCTGACAGCCTACTGTTGTGTTTTTCTAGCTCACTTTACATTTGATGTCGACAGCTATGATGTTTTCACTCATTAGCTTAAGCAACGATGCTCTGGTTCAGTTGTAACCAGCTAATTTAGCTAGCTAGCTAGCCCCAGACTACCATAATTATGAGCTGGCTAAATTACAGACTGTGATGACTTAGCCGACGTCAATAGTCACCCACTTTATAATTTGTATGGAGCTAAATAAGGAAAAACAAGAAGAACAACTAAATTTCTCATTAAAATCAGTTCACTAAATGGGAAAGTGCCGTCAACCATTGAGAAATGGACCTCGGCGATTCTCTAACTTTGACGCTGCCATCGAATGTGACGTGGTGGCTACAGTGGAGCCTCTGTCGTTTATTACAGTGGATTTGACAATTCTCACGATATGGCTGACAGTAGAACTATTTCGTAAGAATTCGCCTTCTGACAAAAAAACTAAATTATGTTAAATTAAAATCCTCTTTTGTGGTTTGCAAAGCAAGTGCAGTGCAGTCCATAAGTATTTAGACAGTGGTACAATTTCTGTTATCTTGAATCTGTACTCCAGTGCATTTGATTTGGAATTAAATAATTAATATGAGCTAATATGAGATAATATGTCACCTTTAATTTGAGGGTATTTACATCCATATTGGGTGATCTACTATCCAAGTACTTATGGACTGCACATATATCCTTTCGAGAGCACCTTGGTGAAGCAGTCACTTATCAATGTAAGTGTGTATGTGTGTGTGTGTGTGTGTTTGTGCACGTGTATGGATGTATGTGTGTGTGTGTGTGTGTGTGTGTGAGTGTGTGTGCCTGTTTGTGCCTGTGTGTTTGTGTGTGTGTGTTTGTGCGCGTGTATGGATGTATGTGTGTGTGTGTGTGTTTGTGCGCGTGTATGGATATATGTGTGTGTGTGCGTGTTTGTGAGCGTGTATGGATGTATGTGTGTTTGTGTGTGTTTGTGGGCATGTATGGATATATGTGTGTGTGTGCGGGCATGTGTGTGTGTGTGTATGTGTGTGTGTATGTTTGTGCGCGTGTATGGATATATGTGTGTGTGTGTGTGTGTGTGCAGGCGTGTGTGTGTGTGTGTGTGTGTGTGTGTGTGTGTGTATGTGTATGTTTGTGCACGTGTATGGATGTATGTGTGTGTGTGTTTGCAGGCGTGTGTGAGCATCTAGAACCCGACAGGCAGAAATGAAGACTGTTTCATGGGAGGGGGTGACCACATACAGTCATGTATTGTCATTCATGTCCTCTCCTTCTGCTAAATCATTCATAGCCTCGAGATGAGATTCCCTTTTTCTCACCTGCCCCCCCCCCCCTCCCCCCCCCCGCCTCCTCCCCACCCCTTTTTGCTTGTCCATTGATTCCCCATTAATTATCTTTTCAGGCACCTAAATTATTTAACCCACTTCAGGTCCTTCCACACCCGTCAAACTTTGCATTTCTGATGGTGAGAAATTAAAAACGCGGACACACAGATTAGTAAACAGGCACTCCGGATGGAGTCGGTGTCCTGCATTATTTAAAAATCATTTAAAAAAGCACTAACAGAACTGCCTGCGTAGACAGAAACCAAATATTTCCTCCAGACAAACTGGCAGAAACCAAACCTTTCCTCCAGACAAACTGACAGAAACCAAACCTTTCCTCCAGACAAACTGACAGAAACCAAACCTTTCCTCCAGACAAACTGACAGAAACCAAACCAAAACACCAACGGCACTGCAGTGCGCCAGAAGGAATACCGATGTCAACAGGCCGTGTTTGCCAAACGTGCTCGCTGTTTGTTGGGTTGGGTCACTAAATCCAGAATTGGGGCTTTCTCTCACTCTGGACAAGCTGAAACGGAGGTTAGAGCAGAACTTACGCGGTATTACGGATACACAAGTAAAACAGATCTTTTGTAGGGAAGGGCGGGGAGTCGATTTGAATGAGGACGCACGCCACTGTATGAAAAGGATCTTGAGTAGAGGGGAACGGAAAATTGTCAGACATTTAACTGCCGTACACACCTACTGGTACACGATGACGTAAAGTACAGTGTCTCGTTTTCCAGAAAGCGGATGGAAAACAACTTTGGTGTGAAAATATGCAGTACTACTATTTTTATTCGAATAAATACTTTAGGATGTGTTTGTATGGTTATGAAGAATTTACTAAATTGAGGGAAAAGTTGATTTCAACTTGTTTTTAAATGTTAAGCCGCCTGGGTTAATCATTATTAATTAACTACAAAAATGATCTTGGACTTCTGCTTTTATGTGTATCTGTATGATGTTACACTTCCCCAACACTGGACATAGTGCTGAAGTCCTGACTGCAGGTAGCCCACCGTATCGCACACGTAGTACTGGGAAAGGTCAGTGGAGAATCCAGACGAGAGCAGTGGCCAGTACCACGGCCATGATGAGTGTGCAAGATTAGCACACAGTCTCTGGGATGTGTGCTTGAAATGATAAACTGGCCCTTCTGCCCAAATCAGCCATCAGAGATTACTGCCATATAAGATTACGGCAAACTTGTTGAACAAAGTAATCCCAATGCCCTCTGGGCTGGAGACTAGTCTGTACCCTGCTATAATTTACAGTAGAGTCACCAGGATTGACTGCGGAAGAGAATTCAGTATAGACCATACAATTTATACAAACCTCAGGAGTGAATTCAGTATAGACCATAAAATGTATACAAACCTCATGAGTGAATTCAGTATAGACCATACAATTTATACAAACCTCAGGAGTGAATTCAGTATAGACCATAAAATGTATACAAACCTCATGAGTGAATTCAGTATAGACCATACAATTTATACAAACCTCAGGAGTGAATTCAGTATAGACCATAATATTTATACAAACCTCAGGAGTGAATTCAGTATAGACCATAAAATGTATACAAACCTCATGAGAGAATTCAGTATAGACCACACAAATAATACAAACCTCAGAAGTGAATTCAGTATAGGCCATAATATTTATACAAACCTCAGGAGTGAATTCAGTATAGACCATACAAATAATACAAACAAAGAGTGAATCCAGTATAGACTATAAAAACTGTACCTTCAGGGTGAATTCAGTGTAGACCATAAAACTTACAGAAACATAAGAAGTGAATTCAGTACAGGCCATGAAATACATAAAAATAAAATTCAAGCACTTATTGCAGTTGCTACAATAACATATTTTGATCAGTTTCCTCTGCTGCACATGAGCACTGTTGGTCAATTTTATACATAATTTTAAAAAGCAATTTTTTCTCTTTTATGTGTGATTTGTCAGAATTTTTCCATGACTGCTCCCTCACTTTAGCCAATATCCTCTGTGACAAACACCCAGCTTTGTGCATGACTGCTTAATCTGGACTATTTTATGATTTCTTACTCTGGGAGTGGTAATAGTGAGATTCTTGTTGCAAAGATTCTAAGTGCATTGCCTGTGTCTCCGTCTTGCTTGTGCCTGTTCTTTGGAGGTGGAAAAATGTCCTGATTATACCAGAAAGAGTTATTGACACAGAAGTAGAAAGAATTACAATTAATTGGACAGAGATACAGCAACACAATACACACTACATGTCATTTGGCTCATGCTTTTATCCAAAGCGACTTACAGTTGATTAGACTAAGCAGGAGACAATCCTCCGCTGGAGCAATGCAGGATTAAGGACCCAATGGCTGTGCGGATCTTATTGTGGCTACACGAGTTTCTCTTTGAAGTTTCTGTACTATGGGGGAAATGGTGAGGATACAGTGAATGAGCGATGGAAAAATAGTATTTGTACTTTCATTAGATCTCAGAACTATTGAAAATTAGCAAAAAAGTGTAGGAAACATCACAAAACAACCCTTAGTTTTTCAGTGCTGTCAAACAAGTTCAGTTTAGCAACGGACAGCGAATGGGCAAAAGAACACGAAGACATGGGCGATGGAAAAAATGTCAAAAAAGGATGGCAGAAACAGACACGGGAGCTGACGGGAGAGATGAAGGGCAGAGAGGAAGATGGATTACTACAGCGGGGAGAGGACTGTAAGCCCACAGACAGAGCTCTGCGGAGGCAAAACGACAGGACAAGTTAAAGACAAATACGACAGAACCAGAGACTTAAGCTCAGTTTACCTTAAAATCAGAGAGAGTGCCGCTCTCAGTGAAGCTTTACCAGGTTTACGAAATCGAGGGAATGTCTGTGTGTGTGTGTATGTGTGTGTGTCTGTGTGTGTGTGAGTGTGTGTGTGTGAGTGTGAGTGTGAGTGTGTGTGTTTGTCTGTATGTGTATGTGTGTGTGTCTGTGTGTGTGTGTGTGTGTCTGTATGTGTATGTGTGTGTGTGTGTGTCTGTATGTGTATGTGTATGTGTGTGTGTCAGTGTGTGTGTGTGTGTGTGTCTATGTGTATGTGTGTGTGTGTGTGTGTTAATCATTCACTGGGTTGTATTTTCAAGGCGATTATACTTTGCAATCAGCAGCATCTTCACGTGTCTGTGTGTGAGGCTCCTGCTCTGAAAAGCAGGTGATAGTGAGAGGAGAGGAGGGGAGGGGAGAGGAGGCGCAGCGGGGCGGGGCGGGGCGGGGCAAGTCTGCCGTTCTGCCCTGCCTAGCTGCCCTCGGGTCCACTGCACTGACTTCCCTAGGATTTATATAAGCCCTTTATCCAAAGCGCTGTACAATCGATGCTTCTCATTCACACACTCACACCTCAATGCTGATTGGCTGCCATGTAAGGCACCAACCAGCTTGTCAATTTGGGGTATCTTGCTCAGGGACATTTCGACATACCCAGAGCGGGATCGAACCGGCAACCAGACGACTGCCAGACTGCCTGAGCCAATGTCGCCCCCGATATAGTCCTTGATGTCTTTTCATGCTCCCACCTGAGCTGGATCTCTGACAGCCAGGCACGTGAGGAGGCTGAGGAAGAGGAGGAAGAGGAAGAGGAGGCTGAGGAAGAGGAGGCTGAGGAAGAGGCAGAGGGGGCTGAGGAAGAGGAGGAAGAGGGGGCTGAGGCAGAGGGGGCTTCTCTCACATGGCCTGTAGCTAGGTGGAGCTTGCTGCCGTCGCTGGCTGGATAAGCTTGTTCCAGGAGAGCGTGCTGTCCTCAGGAAGGTCTCCCAGCAACTGTGGTCTGAGGGCACCAATCTTCAGCATTGGCTGTTCTCCCATACTCATTACACTACATTACAGTACAGATATTTAGCTGTTTATTTTTAACACTTATCCAAAGTGACGGTTACGGTTGATCATACTAAGCAGGGGACAATCCCCCCAGCAGCTGCACGGATGTTACCGTGGCTACACCGGGGCTTGAACCACTCACCTTCCGGGTCCCAGTAATGTATTTTAGCCACTAGGCTGCCCCCTATATTATATATAATATTCAAATTGCAATAAGCTGTTTTATTCTCTTTAAATGTTTATTTTTGCTGAGGATCATTTCAGCAGATACCTCTATTCAACGTATGTGATTGGCGTTGTGTAACACTTTCACATGTAGCAGCGTGTGTAGCATACTGTGTGTAGCAGCTTAATTTAAAGGGCCGAAATAGGTAATCCTACAATTAATTCAAGAATTTGCTTTGTAAGCACTACAGCCAACTGTGATCATACTTTAAAAGCTAGCTATCTGTATTGTTCCTTTCACCTTTGTGTCAAGGTAGCTAGGCTATTCAGTGTTTTTGGCAGATTTATATATTATGTTATTGAGCCAATGGCAAGTGCAAAGGCTTAAAGAAGTAGACATGTTAAGTGTTGTGAAAAAAATGCCGTGCTTCTTTTATTGTGCATGCTAGGTCAGTGTTTCCTGTCATGAAAATGTACTCTAAACAAGGAAGTGGATAGGATTGTTTCTATGGCAAATATAAGCAACTTGTATCATCTCGTTTCTTTGATGTGAACGGGTCATTTCTGTAATGTTGCAAACCATGAGTTTTGCGAAGAGATGGCAGTAGCAGCTTGTCGCTTCGTCGTTTTGTCTGAACTTTAATTTGGAATTGAATGCAAAGGAAAAGAATACAGAATTTAAAACAGAATGTGGTCAGCTGTCCACCTTGGTCTGGTGAAAACCAAAATACATTCACAAATACATATACCCTTTACATGTACATTTTAGTGGACAAAAAGTAATTAGACAGTTGGCTTCTCAGCTGTTTCTGATTAGTGAGGTGTATTCAAATGCTTCCTTAGTGCAGGTATGAGAAAGCTTTCAGTATATAGATTGTGGGCTTTTGATTGCCATTGGAGTCTGTTATTGGCATTTGTCAACATGAGGACCAGAGTTGTGCCAATGGCAGGCAGAGACAGGCAGAGACATTGGCCACTGATACGAAACGGTTTGGAACATCATTAAGAAGAAAGACAGCGAGCCACTGCTGCTGAAGAAAACACTACCTTGTTTGAGCTAGAAAATGTAGAGGTTATAAAGAATACAGGTTAAATCTACTAATTGTCATGTTAGAGCTCAGTTAAAACCTACAAGAAAGTATATCCTTTGAAATTACACAAGCACACACTCACACATGCACTGCACACACACACACACACACACACACACACACACGGACACACACTACACCTCCCTCTCTCTCAGGAGTCAGTGTGTCTACATTTAGATGCCATGTTCCTCCACAGACCTGCTTCCACAGTCTTCCACATAATGAGCAGAAGAGGGGCTTTGCACTTTACACAGGAATGAATCCATTTAGACAAAATCTGTACCTCCCTTTCCGGAGGAGACAGTGGCCACTTGCATTTTCCATTGCAGAGATTTCCCCGAAATTCAGTTCAATAGATTTATGGTCCATTTTGTTTAGAATCGGGTATTTGGCAGTTGGCTCAGACTCCATTTCAGAAGTCAGAAATAGACAAACACAGGATAAATAGCAGTATAGACAAACACATGATAAATAACAGTATAACAAGGTTAAGAGATAACGATAAAGAGATAATGGAACCTGGTGTAAATGAACTGTAAGTATGTTAATAAAATTATTACCTTTTTCTGACTGTATCACATGATTGAATAGCAGGATTTTTTCTACAGTTTTAACAGTTGAAGTGAACTGTCACAATTAGTTCTTCTGAAGCTACTACACGTCGCTGTTTTTAATATGCAAGTTGTTATTGCGACTACAGGATAATCCATCAAATTCACACTTGCTGTAATACGCAGTCTCATGAATGTAAATATTCGCTGGTAGGCCATTACATTGAAATAAATATGTAATGAAATGTACATAAAATATAAAGGAAAAAGTACAAATCATTATATATTACCAAAGTCTTAATGAGACAACTCTCTCTTACATAACGCAGCACAACAGATAAATCTGACCACCCCCTTCATAAACACATCAATCATTTATAAAACATTCATAAGCACATACAGTGCTTTATGAAGGATTTTAAAACACACACGTTCCTGCTTTGATGATGCAGAAAGCCAAGTACAAGTGCATTGATATTTTAGAATAACACGGAAAGGGAAAATGAGCTGCCATTTTCTTCCTTGTTTTTGAAACACTTGCACTGGATGTATGGACTGGGCCAATATAACTATTTGGGACAGCAGCTCATTTAGGACCGCAGATATCATTCTGATTGGCCAGCGTATGGTGATCAGATATAATTCTGATTGATCAGCGTATGGTGATCAGATATAATTCTGATTGGCCAGCGTATGGTGAGCACATATAATTCTGATTGGTCAGCGTATGGTGATTGGTCATTGTATGGTCATACCAGCACCAGGCCTTCAGTGATCCACTGCCTGGTTGTGTGTTTTAGTATTATTTCTGTAGAAGTACGTATAGTAGCATTTATAAAGATTTCTCTTAGTAGAACAAGGGGGCATAAAGGATACAATGATAGATTCAGCATAGTGTAAACACTCATAAAGTGTAAAAAGTGTAAAAAATCATAAAAACTATGTTTTAAGTGAAATGTTTGTGTTTGTCAAAAGCCTCAAAAGTACTTGAAATTGATCAGTCCTAATGCTAACATCAGCCTGGTCTCCATCAAGGTGTATCAGCACAGATCTCTGCCTTTCTACAGCCCTCTATGTCTACTGTACTTCAAACAACAACAAAATGTGCTCACCACAGGGCAGATTGCTTAAGATTCCAACCCTCTCTGAAAGAGCCGCTTCATACTCTTCAGAGCAGTGACAACCATGTGCGTACATGTATATGTATATTTTTCCAAAGGCTGGGAGAAAAAAGTGAAAAAATGGTGACAGATATTTGGAATGTGCTGGGATGAAGATTTCCGTCATCGTCAGTCTGACATGTGATGGCCTGTCAGCTACGTTGGCAACATTCCGGGACAAGAAGCACTCCATCCTGTTGATTTTCTTAAACTTCAAGCAGTTGTTACTGTTGCGACAGTTGTGTGCTTGCTTTTTCAGTTGTTTCCCACTGCTGTGTACATGATCTATTAATTGTCCATGATAAATACCCAGCCTTAATCATTACATTACAATCATAGTGTATGTAAATACCTGCCGATCAGCCCCTGTACATAAAATTTCTTTGACACCAAAAAATATACCAAAAACAGTACCGAGTTTAGCTAGTGAGCTTATAACTATGAGTAGAATAGCTGATTGCTAAATGGATTGGTAGGGCGCCTCTGTGTCTATATATGCCTTTGTAAGCAGTAGTATTAATCCTCTGGTAATCTTGGGCATCTCCCACCTGGGTGTTTCCTGGCTGAAGGCATCCCTGCTGCCCCCACACGCCACTCCCAACACCCTCAGACCATCACAGGGCACTCCAACACCCTCAGACCATTACAGGGCACTCCAACACCCTCAGACCATCACAGGGCCCTCCCAACACCCTCAGACCATCACAGGGCCCTCCCAACACCCTCAGACCATCACAGGGCACTCCAACACCCTCAGACCCTCACAGGGCCCTCCAACACCCTCAGACCATCACAGGGCCCTCCCAACACCCCCAGACCATCACAGGGCACTCCAACACCCTCAGACCATCACAGGGCACTCCAACACCCTCAGACCATCACAGGGCACTCCAACACCCTCAGACATCACAGGGCACTCCAACACCCCCAGACCATCACAGGGCACTCCAACACCCTCAGACCACCACAGCGCACTCCAGGCTGAGCAGGAAAATGGGGATTAAAAATGTATAACATGAATAAGTAGATGAAAGGTCTGGGGACTCATGATATTTATAAAACTAGGAGTTTATCCTTCATTTTAATTCACAGCTAAAAGGTTTTTTCATCAAAAATATGGTTTGACATGTTCAGTCTGGGGATTGCTAAACTCTTCAAAAAGATCTTTTGAAAAAGGTAACCTTTGAATTTAATAAAATAACCCTGGCATTTTAATACAAGTTTATGACAATTGCTCAGTAGAATCTGGGCTGAAATTGAGGAAAAATAATAATTGAATGCAGGCATATGCATGTGCTGAGTATGTTCCCTGGAGTTCAGCTTCAAGAATTCACTTTTTTACAGGAAATGGAGATTCTGTTTAACCCTCTTAAATCACAAGACCTCAAGGATCTGGCCTGCATTTCCCGAAGCCTTCTTAATGCTACGTCATTCGTGTGCTACACCTTAAGCTGTACCTTAATGTTTCAGCATGTTTCCCGAAACGTTCTTAGCTAAGTATACCTTCTGTACATCGTACTTTCATGCAAAGAATAATAGTGTACAGTGCGATGAATACATGTTGCACGTTATTGAACATGTTGCCAAATTGCCTTTTAAATGATATTGATAAACTGACGATTTCCCATTCTGTCTGTGGGCCGGAGAGATGTTTAACCACAGTCCTTTCTTTGTTTGATTGGACACCGTAGCCCTAAGACTGAAAAATAATGTTTCTTTGTTCAGCGCCACCTCCTCTACCCATATTTCAATTTCGTTTCTGTGAAGCTTTGTGTTTTGTTTTTTCCACCATAGCTTGTTGTTTTCGTGTTGGTGCGTTTTGCTTGTTGGTGTGCTTTTATTGAAAATGTCAGCCAATCAAGAGAAAGTAGTGAATTACAGCCGTCATGTGATGGTGCTTCTGGCAGATCAACACTGAATTAATTTAAGGCACCATGTCAAAGATATTAAAATAATGTAAATAAAATACGACATGCCAAAAACGCCGTATTGCCAGGTAGCGTCGTGGGACGAGGTGTGATACCACAATATTTGGTACCGGGTTCTTGCACCCATTTAGCCAATATATATATATACAGTTGGATAAGTTTAGGATTCAGTTTATAAGTTTTTAATTTTATTGATAAGTTCCCACCACTTGTGATAAATACAATATTATTAAGTATTCCTGCAGTGATTTATTTATAAAGAACACAACTTTCTCTCATAACACAGTTAAGCAGTCATTGCATGGAGTGCATAATCGATCGTGGAGCCATCGATGGGCCTGGTAACGTCGCATGTAGAAGCTTAAGCAACCGCCTAAGTGAGAGTGCGGGGAACACACGTAGAAAAGTGAACAACTTTAGTAAGGTATATCTTTCAAAGTCTTCGTAAAACACTAAGAGACACCGTTATCAGAAAACACAACAGTGTACTTCTTTAATTTACATATTTTTAAGCAACATTAGAAGAAAATGACTCATATACTCATATAATCTGACATACACTATGCCATACTTCTTGGTAAAGAGTGGGAGAAGACACAGAGCAATATGCAAACAGGCTCATCAGTGTCTTTAATATGACGCATGCCCCAGATTAATTAATTAAATCAGCTGGTTGTTCATTTTTCAGAAGCAATTGATAGAATGGCACTTAATGTTCACTTCTCATGTAGCAGCATAATGCAGGCCTCATCAGGATTAGAAGGTACTAATTACCAAGTGTTTGAGAGGAGGTGTTAGCAGGTGCTGTGAGCTACTGTCAGTTACTCCTGAATTAATGACCACTTTTCCAACCCGCCATCAGCCAACACTAATACAGTGATAACACGGGTGCATTGGTATTCATTCTGCTGCTGTCACGCGAATGCCATGACCCCTCATTTATTTATTTGCCTCTGTACTCCACAATTTGAGATTTGTAATATACAAAATTGCATGTGGTTAAAGTATACATTTTACTAAAGGGCACTCTTATACATTTTGGTTTCAGCATGTAGAAATTACAGCAATGTTTATACATAGTCCCTCCGTACTGTTTGGGACACAGAAATGTGTACATAAATGAAAATAGTTATGTTCAGTATTTCGTTGCATATCCTTTGCATGCAATAATTGCTTGAAGTCTGCGATCCATCTGCAGCCATCTTTAGCTGATGCTTGTTTTGTGGCCTAGTTCCCTTAAGTTTTCTCTTCAGCATGTGAAAGGCATGCTCAATTGGGCTCAGATCGGGTGATTGGCTTGGCCATTATTTGCTTTGAAAAACTCCTTTGCTGGGTTAGCAGTGCATTTGGGATCATTGTCTTGCTGTAGAATTAACCGCCGACCAATGAGTTTTCAGGAATTTGCTTGAACTTGAGCAGATGTGGGTGTACACTTCATAATTCATTTTGCTGCTACCATCAGCAGTTATATAATCAGTGAAGATGAGTGAGCCAGTACCTTCAGCAGCCATACATGCCCAGGCCATAACACCCCCACCACCGTGTTTCACAGTTGAACTGGTGTGCTTTGGATCTTGGGCAGTTCCTTCTCTCCTCCATACTTTGCTCTAGCTATCATTAATCTATGTCTCATTTGTCCACAAGACCTTCTTCCAGAATGGTGGTTGTTCTTATAAGTACTTCTTGGCAAACTAACCTGGGCCATCATGTTTTTGCGGCTAACCAGTGGTTTGCATCTTGCCGTGTAGGCTCTGTATTCTGTTCATGAAGTCTTCTGCGGACACTGATCATTGACAAACCCACACCTGACTCCTGAAGAATGTTTCTGATCTAGCCGACAGGTGTTAGGGGAGCTTTATTATGGAGAGAATTATTCTGTCATCAGCTGTAGAGGTCTTCCTTGACCTGCCAGTTCCTTTGCTATTTGCAAGTTCACAAGTGCTCTCTTTCTTCTTAATTATGTTCCAGAGTTGATTTTGGTAAGCCTAAGGTTTGGCTGATCTCTCTAACTGTGTTATTCTTGTTTCTCAGTCTCGCTTCTTTGACTTTCACTGGCACAACTTTGGTCCTCATGTTGATAAACAGCAATAGTAATTTACAAAGGTGATCGAAAGACACTAGAGGAAAGACTAGGTGCTGAGAGCTCTCTTGTACCTGCATTAAGGAGGTAATTAAACACACCTGAGCAAACATTATACTGCCCTGAAAAGGGGGGACTATGTATAAACAATGCTGTCATTTCTTCATGGTGAAACTAAAATATAAAAATGCCCTTTTGCACTTAACGGCATGTTAATTGTGTGATTCCAAATCTAAAATTCTGATAAATAAGAGGCAAATCAAGACATAATAGGTCTTATCCCCAAACATTATGGAGGGTATTGTATTTTTTTTATCATTTGAAAACTGCTAAATTGAGAGATTAACATATAATTAGGTACTTAAATATAACAGCACCAGATAAGATAAGCATACCCTCCTACTGGTGTTGTGTTTCCTTATATCATCAGAAATGTGAAAGCGCCATTTTTTAAGATAAGATGTCATACAGTACATCAGCTTAATGACTACATTTTCTAACTCTCATGGCAAATACACACTTTTTTGCAGAACAAAGATTACATGCTCACAGGTATTCTTTGCTGCAGTTTCAAAGTCAAATGTTCACTGATGGTACCAAAGGGAAGCTTAGACATAAATTACTGGAGAAGGGGCATGTTTGCTTGGGAGCCGGGTGTGACAACTCCACTGGTTTAGAGTAGTGGTTTAATCCAGCACCATAGCTTCTCCCATTTGTGATCTTCCGTCGAAAAAGACATTTATATAATATATCGGACTGCTTGGGGTAAATAAAACAACTATTATATCGAAACTAATCAAGCAGGAGGAAAGCTTCATTTCTATTAATTCTATTAATCTTATGTTATGTTGTTAAATTTTCACAGCCACCACATTACCTCATTTATAAAAATGAGACCTTCCAGAGGATTTAAAAATGCTACATTCCTCAAATTACCACCCCTAGTGGAGATTTTGTTTTAAAACTGCGGCAAAGTGTGCCTGTGAGAATTGTAATCTGCTTTCTGCAAAAAGTTCTCTGAAGTACGTAAATGCCATGACACTGGGCTGTGCGTTTGTCTTGCCTTCTCAAGATAAAATATACACCTATACAAATACCCAATACTGTCACGTAATGTTACATTACATTACATTACATTAATGGCATTTGGCAGACACTCTTATCCAGAGCGACGTACAGTTGATTAGACTAAGCAGGAGACAATCCTCCCCTGGAGTAATGCAGGGTTAAGGGCCTTGCTCAAGGGCCCAGCAGCTGTGTGGATCTTATTGTGGCTACACCGGGATTAGAACCACCGACCTTGCATGTCCCAGTCATGCAGCTTAACCACTACGCTACAGGCCACCTCACACTGTAATGTAACAACTGTTTGGTTAAATGTATATTGCTGTTCTATTACAATTATAGGGAAATCAGTGAAGTACACCTGACATTTTCTCCTGTGATTATTTCACATGTGAAAGTTTCCACATGTGTAAAGTAAATAGGACACAATGAGTCAATTTCATCTTCACATTTACACACCTCACTTTTTAAAATGTGAATGACCATTTCAATTTCCACATGTGAAAACAAAACATGTGACTTGAAATCACATAGTCACCATTTTTTCACCTTTATTATTAAGTGTTTTTTTTCCCACATGTGAACGCTCATGTAGTTTTAAAAATAATTTGTTTTTGAAATTTTATTTCTTCATAAGGGGTTTATGAGAATTGTAATTGCTCATTTGGGGAATGAAAGAGATAGCCACCACCGAGAAAAAGAAGTAGAAGTATTGAGGTTATTTAATTCATTTATTTACAGTAACTACGTCTTTTCAAGGGTGGAGCGCTGAGGTAATAAATGGAGCCAGGGTGATAATGGAGATTTTTTTTAGCTTTATTTCTCACAGGGCATGTTTTCCCTGACATGTCCGATCTCACCTTTCCCTCGTCATCACCCTGAATATTAAAATGCTAAAATAATTGCTGGAAACTGTTATTCCATCCCCCGGAACTAACAGACCCCATCTCCTTTACTTTCTTTTGTCTTTTTCCTGTGCATGTTTTTTTTCTTCTCTCTCCCTCAAACGTCATACGCTCTTTTAATAGATCACATAAAGGTCAGGTTCTTTCACACAGGAGTATTAAAAATGTCAACTGATAGAGTCGGTCATCCATGGTAATGTGTGCCTGCTCTGGGCAGCCATGAGCACACTTCTGCTCATGAAATTAGCCTTTATGGGGAACTAATAAATATGTTATAATTTGAAAAGTATGCTTATGTTGATTCAAATCAAATCGGTCAATCAATCAAAAGATTTAATCAAACTGAAAGAGATGTGATTTGCAGGGTAGTTACTCTGTTACTGTTTTCATGTGCATTAGCCCAGCAAACACAAATATTTTTGCAAAAGAAATGTTATACATTTTCCAGACCATCCTGGTAAAAAAAAATATTCATCATCAATCAAAATTTGTAACTGTACTTATCAATATAATAAAGGCATCTGCTTGTTTAATGGGAAGATTTTTGTGTTAAAATATTGTTTCAAGACCATTTGTAAATCCCTTCCTATCGTTGAAAAAGGCTCACTGGCATGTTGACTCACCCTCTGCCTGTGGTTATAGTCTTTAAATCAGTTAATGATGACACACTGTACCAAAACATTGTACAGCTGTACAATAATTCAAGCTCATTGGTTTAAAATTGGTTCTAATTGCCACGGCCAATGGCATGGGGGGGGGGCCTTATTCTGAAACATGCATGACCATAACCTTGCCCATCAACAATGACTGAGCCTACCAAGCAAGCGATCCTTAGATCCTACACCTCCTGTGGTTAAACCAAAGAAAATGAGACCTATGTGTCGTGTGCGTAGCGACAAATCTCGGGGCGTGTTTAGCTAAACCTATATTTGTCTCAAACTCTAAGTTTCAGTTGCATTGTTTGCAGTAGACTATCATATCATCATATCTTAGTTATATAACCAGCTCGATACATAGCCAAATAATTCGCTTGCTCATAATATAATTGGTTAGTTAAAACTTCAAAAAGACAAAAATATAAATAGTGTTGTGTAGCAGAATAAAGTCAACATTTTATAAAGTCAGCATCAAGTTTCATGTTCAAAGATTTTCTTACTAGAACGCACTTGTTACTGCCAGCTTTCCAAAACCTGGAGCGAGGGGGGGGCTATCAACATCTGCATATTCACAGAGAAGAGATAAACAGTGTTGTGGTTTGAAGGTGTTTGTTGCTGCAATTTTTCTCTTGACAGTTGGGAGTCCAAAATGAGCTATTGTACCTTTAACCATAGTGTAGATGTGAAAGAAGCAACTTTAACCATAGTGTAGATGCGAAAGAAGCTACTTTAACCATAGTGTAGATGTGAAAGAAGCTACTTTAACCATAGTGTAGATGTGAAAGAAGCTCCTCTAACCACAGTGTAGATGTGAAAGAAGCTCCTCTAACCACAGTGTAGATGTGAAAGAAGCTACTTTAACCACAGTGTAGATGTGAAAGAAATTAGTTTAGCCACAGTGGAGAGTGAAGATCCTGTTTAAACACCTTGGGGCATTTGGCATGACATTTCTCAGTGACTCCTGGTGAAGGTGGATTTGCGCCATGAGCTCCTTTGCTGCAGTGCACTCCCACCCCCTTAAGTGGAGGAAAAGCTATTTTATAAACATGCAATACCCCATACTTCTTTTCTTCCCCGCCTCTCAGCACAGAGGCCCATAGGTTTAAGAGCTGCTTTTCAATCATCTCCGCCCCAATGGGTCTTTACACCACCGTGAATGAGTACTGTCAGTAGAGCAGGTCAACTTAACACAACATAAACCAAACCCCATCATCCCGACATCACCAAAATGAGACCTGCTTGGACCCTCTCAGTTGTATTTAGCACAGCCATCTAATGAAATTCTTCGACAGAAACCCCACCCCCAGATTTGCAGGAGACTGAAACCAACTCCCACGTTGCTATCAATCTACTTCACAGCTGAAAATGATCCAGCTTTCCCTCTCCTTTCCCTTTCCCCCAAAACAGAGTGCTGTTTTTTGTTTCATTGATATCTATGGTAAGAAAACAACAAATACTAAAAAATACTATATACCTAGTTTGGCCTGCCTCTCAGCCTCACATAAGAACAATCCATCAAAGATCCAGAACTGTATCTGTGTGTTCACCGTGTGTGAAAGAGCAGCAACTGGGAAGATAAAAATTTGCATTGCTGTCAGGTTTAATTTTACACCCAAAGGACAGTGGGAAGCTATGTCAATTGCCATGCGAACACAATTTAGCTTTTAAATGACATTATATGAAGAAAGATTTTGTAGAAGACAAGAAATAAATGAGTAATACATACATCCTAATTTAAAATTGCTGGTGATTGTGAACATTTTGAAATCTCTGTGAGCTTGTGACAAGTACTGTCTATTTGTTCATGTATCTCGGAAAAAAGCTATTTTTTCCCAGCGGTGCTAAAATAATGAGCTCCCTGCTTGGGTATCCAGTTACAGCAGGAAAGCTCGGAGCAGCCATTCACCCCACATGTCTGCAGTCCAATCCTGTTACAATTATACAAACATTCTGGGCTAAAATGAAAAACTGACACTCATTAACATATACGGAAAGTGCTGAACAGAATGCATTGTGGAGAGATTTATTCTTGCCCTTAATCTCTGATTTAAATATTGACAACATATACATTCAGGCCAAACATGATTCCCTTAAGCATTTTTGTGATGTGAATATTATGTATGTATGACTGTTTATCATTGAGGTATTTCAGATATCACCCCTATGGTTGTTGGCATGGGTTTTGTCTGGCTACCAGTGAAGAGAATAGAATACATTTAAACAATTATAGCAAGTGTTTGCAGCTTGAAGTTGCAAAAAGCCTTATTTTGGCAATATGATTATTATTATTAGTAGTAGTAGTAGTAGTAGTATTGTTGTTGTTATTACTTTCCTCTTTATTTCCACCCATTGTGGAATTGGCGGTGTTATTCACCCGTGCTCATGGCTCCCTGCTTTGCGTCTTGCGTGAGAGAGTGCTGACTCGGCCCTAGCCTGTCGGCTTCTTATCGCTCCACACTCCACACGTCGCCCAGTCAGAGGAAGACATTTCACGTTCCGCTCAAAGGTGCACCTGCAACGAGACAATTAGCAAACAGGGTCACTGGTGCACAACGAGACGCTGTCCACCCGGAGTGGCTGAACCCCTCCCATCACCGGGGGACAGGAGAGACGGCTGTCTGTCTACCTGCGTTGATGCTGGAAGCTGCCCTTGGGTGCCCCTAAGGGCCTCCCTATGCCCCACTCCAAAAGCCTTTTTCCTACTATTGAGCAGATCCTTTATGTCCCTGGTAATCCAGGATTTGTTTTTGGATAGCACCGAACAGTCGTAGTTGGGATAGCAAGAGTTATAATATAATCCATTGCACAGTGAGTGAGCCCCTCTGTATCCTCACCCTGTGGTCCATGCAATGCCTCCCAGCCTCTACACTCAAAACAGTCATGAGGAACCTCACCCTCCGTTGAGCCCTTCCTGAGGGTACGGCAGGCCACAGGCAGAAGCTGTACCAGGGGTTTATAGAGGGGGAGCGTGTGAACTAGACTGTGATCTGGATTTGCCAAGAGGGGGGAGGGCAGTGGCACTGCATGCACCACTGTATTAGCATACAGCAGGTCAAGGGTTTATCGTCAATCCACAAACTGGTGAAACTGCTCTTCTGACTGCAGTGGGGAGATGGGCAGGGTTTCTGCTGTTCTGACTGCAGTGGGGAGATGGGCAGGGTTTCTGCTGTTCTGACTGCAGTGGGGAGATGGGCAGGGTTTCTGCTGTTCTGACTGCAGTGGGGAGATGGGCAGGGTTTGTGCTGTTCTGACTGCAGTGGGGAGATGGGCAGGGTTTCTGCTGTTCTGACTGCAGTGGGGAGATGGGCAGGGTTTCTGCTGTTCTGACTGCAGTGGGGAGATGGGCAGAAGCTCATTCCACCACTGGGGGAGGTAGAACAGACAGGAGACATCCCATATATGGATCAGTATTAATTAACTTCAGGTACTGTAAGAATTTTTGTTTTACTAGTTTGATCGTGATTACAATACAGTAAATGGTGTTAATGTTATGCAATGATTTTTATCAATTTGCAGTTCAAAGCATGAATGAGTGGCAGCCACAGAGTAAATGTAAGGTTCCCTTCAGAAGTACGCTGGATTTGGTACCCTACAGAAATACACTGGGTTAGGTACCCTTCAGAAATACACTGGGTTAGGTACCCTACAGAAATACACTGGGTTAAGTACCCTTCAGAAATACACTGGGTTAAGTACCCTACAGAAATATACTGGGTTAAGTACCCTTCAGAAATACACTGGGTTAGGTACCCTTCAGAAATACGCTGGGTTAGGTACCCTTCAGAAATACACTGGGTTAAGTACCCTACAGAAATACACTGGGTTAGGTACCCTTCAGAAATACACTGGGTTAGGTACCCTTCAGAAATACGCTGGGTTAGATACCCTTCAGAAATGGTGAATATATAAATAAACCTCTGCAGTAATACAGATTTTAAGTGAAAAAAGTTCATGTTTTGTCCACTATGTGTTTCAATTTGGCCAATGCTGTATGCTTGGAGTCTTAATGAAGCCAATGTGAATGACAAGTTACTTCATTGGATCAAGCCAGTTGTAATGAATTAAGACTTTAAAAGGCTATGTTTTTTCTGACAGGGCAACTTTTGAAGAGGAGAGTACTATTTTTGAAGAGAGAACTATTTTACAAAGTGCAATATGGACGAAAATCCGATATTGTGCCCTTTATTGGCATCGGTTCAAGGCCAGTGTGTTCCTTGTGAGTAGAGTATGTACCCAATGGTACCTACAGTATGTACCCAATTTTGTATGTATCATATGGGTCAGGACTTCTGTATTTCCAAAATCTGCTTTTGAAACAAGTAGAATTACAGAATGGTAGCCAAGCCCTGCTTGGACCCAGGCCCAATTCATGTTTACTGGGTTCATAACATTCCCCTTCCTGCATCTTCTGCAATGTGCTGTCCTATACAGAGGCTTTTTCATATCATTTCACCTGGTGGACATGGACTGGAGTGAGTGAAACTCATGAAGGTTGCAGTTGTGCGTTTGAGCGCCTTTAAGAGCGACCAGTGGCTGTGCGAGTAGCCAAGATCCTGCCGACAGCAAAAAGGCCGAGATAAAAAATACCAGAGGGGGACTCGTCCAAACAAAAGTGAAATGTAAAAACAGCATAACGTACACTACCCTGCCATACACAGCATGACATAGCCTTTGATCGCCTTGCACATCCTTTATTTCGCTGAGAGCGAGGAGACGTCGCTGACAGACAGTACCGATAACCTTCACTCAGAAGGCCTGCCTCTGGATCGAAGCGCGGTCCTTTAATATGGTGCTCAATTCCGCAGTCTGGACGCCCGGTGACAGCTGGCGGGACGTGTCAAAGCAGAGCGCTCTCTCCGCGCTGACAGAGATCTGGTTTCAGGAAGACAGCTCCGCGGTGGCTGTGTCAGGGGATATAGCCGAGGGTCTCCGTCTGCAAATTAGCATTAGGCAGGCGACCCAATTTGCAAACTGATAACCGTCCGTTTTTCCTGTCAATGCAAAAACAAAGAGAAAGAGTTTGCCCTGAGAGTGTCGTCTGATTTCAGGGCCCCTGTGGGTCCCTGTTTGAGTAGAGAACCTGACACTGGCCCTCTCCGTAGCCACGTCTCTGAGATCCTCTCTAAAGCACTTCTACAATGGAGGCATCCAGCAAGGCATCACAGACAATTTGGGCTTGATTTACTCGCAAAATCATTTATATCAATATACAGCTTCGCATCACAGCTAAATCATTTTTCTAGTCTTGCAGTTACCAGCAAGGCACTGGCTATTTTGCAATCTTCAGTGTTGAGGGTACTTTAGGAGAGCTAGCAGAGTTAGGAGGGGTGTATCTGTGATCAGATCTGGTAAGTGTGCAGTTAGGAGGGTTCAGATCTGGTAAGCGGGCAGTTAGATGTATCTGGGAGGGAGGCCTGTAGCGTAGTGGTTAAGGTACACGATGGGACCCACAAGGTTGGTGGTTCGAACCCTGGTGTAGCCACAATAAGATCTGCACTGCCGTTGGGCCCTTGAGCAAGGCCCTTACCCCTGCATTGCTCCAGGGGAGGATTGTCTTCTGCTTAGTCAAAGTAAATGTACGTCGCTCTGGATAAGTGCCAATAATGTAATGTAGATGTGATCAGATATGGTAAGTGGGAAGTTAGGAGGGGTATATCTGTGATCAGATATGGTAAGTGGGAAGTTAGGAGGGGTATATCTGTGATCAGATCTGGTAAATGGGCATAACCAGAGGCATTCTTGCCTAATTTGAAAACATTGGCAGATAATGTTATTACAATGCATCTTGTTATTCATGAAAGGTTTAAATTTAGTGTATCATACTAAAAGACTGCAGACCTTTTGGTCTTCTGGTGAAGTTTCAAGTTGCCTGAGTAGGTTTTGACTAACAGGAAACGATCGGTTGATGTCACACTTGTGATTCTGTCACAGTCATGACACAGCATGGCCCAGAGTGTCGTATTGCTCTTAGAAAATGGTTACATATAGCAATAATTAATTGATGATATAATTTACACAATATAATTTATTTTTTAATATTATTTGAAAGTAATGTTTTGTGTGTGGTGTGACTGTTTACAAACAGGCTGTTTGATTAACTGTCACTGTATTGGATTTCACTGTAGAAGGCCGTCTCAGCCAATCAGCATCCAGGATCGAAACTACCCGTTTTATAATAGAGGTTAGCACATTGACAGGACCAGTGGCCTGGGAGTGGAAAGGCATGAGGCCCTAATGGAGATCAGTTGAAGATGTGTGTTTGGGTGAGAAACACTGGGGATCTGTGTGACGTGATGGTGCAAGTACACCGGGGTCGGGTCAAACTGCAGCCCACGTTGCTGCCAACAAATAAAGCAGTTAATCAATATCGATGCATCTTCCCAACTCCATTCTGTGACCATTATTTTCCATTAGACCGTAACTTTGGCGAATTAGGCTATATCTATTACCTTAATGTACTTATTATGTAAACTTGTGGACAAATGCACTCTGTTTTGTTCTCCACATATACTGATAAAATAAAGATCCATTAATGTATATCAGCAGGTTAAATTCCCATGTAAAAGCACCAACATGTTCAAAGTCTCAAAGTTTGTCTGCTACAGTAAAAGAAAACTAATTGGAAGCGAAGATTTTTCCGTCTAAGATTGAGTTTAACAATTGCCTTGAATCAAGACACCTCTTTGCAGAGCGCCCGGCTAGGTAAATTGGTTCTACAAGCTTTAGCCAGTATTACATTGGGCAGTGTTTGAGTTGGTTTGAATTGCTGCCCCCAGTTCTGATGCTGCCATGATCATAATTCGTCATGAGTAACTTATCACTGATTTCTTAGCAGAACATACATATCCTGAAGAACTGGACAAACTCAAGTCACAGGGTCAATCTGGTAATTTATAGTACTGTAGCTATAAAAACCTGATAGGTGAGGTGTGTTTAAAGGCAGGATCTCTGCCTCCCTTGTGCCACACTCATCAATCTCTATTGCTCACAAGTACAAGAGCCTATTACATTCCACTGCAAGAAATTATTAGCAATTCAACTGTACCGATAAAAATGGAACAATCGAAAGGATTATATCATGAAAACGACCACAGAACTGTGTGAAGGGTTCATATATCATACTGCAGTGTCCATTATTTCAAGCGGTCATTTATGGTTCATGTAATCACGTTTGATTCATGCTTGTGTATATTTAATATTCGTGTTCAAAACAGTAATAAGCCGATCAGCCGTATTCGGCCTGAATGGCCAGCGGTGGCAGGAGTTGTACATGGCCTGGTGGTGCAGCCCAATAGTATTAATTATTTAATGTACAACTGGCCGATATGGATCATAAATATGCATGCCATATAATAAGAATAGCTTTAATATCATGATAAGAGCTATACTACTAAGAATTATAGCACACACACACACACACACACACACACACACACACACACACAGACTCACACACACACACGCACACACACACACACACACACACACACACAGACTCACACACACACAGACTCACACACACACACACACACACACAAGTCCATGTTTATACAGATACAAGCAGCGCAGCATAAAGCACTAGCTTGAGGACAGATAAACTAGATTTAGGTGTGGGTTTCCCAGACATGGATTAAGCTCAGTCCTGGATCTCAATCTTTTATTTCAATGAAGATCCTCATTGATTTTTCTTCTTTAAGTCTACGACTAAGCTTAATCCATGTCTGGGAACCTGGCCCGGGGAGTCTGGGAAACTGGTCCTGAGAGTTTCAGAAACTCTGCGTTTGCATGTCATAGCACTTTTCCCTGGGTATTGTGTTGGATATGTATTCATTGTGTGTGGTACTGTATGATAAGGTACAAAACGTCTTCCCTACAGAAAGACAAATGATAGACTATTATGACCATGTGTTGTAAGGGTTCATTTAGTTGGCAAGAAATAGTGTGTGAGTAGGATGAATCATGGAAAGGTATTATTATTATTATGGTTAATATTATTGTTATTATTAGTCGTAGTAGTAGCAGTAGTAGTACTCTTTATGGCATTATTGATGTGATTGTTATTACTGTATCATTATTATTATTAATCATATTCTGTAATGATGTAATGATAACACAATGAAATGAATAAAACTCTTCATACATGGATTATAAATTAAATGTTAGCAAAGTGTAGCATAGATGGTGGGCTTCGGTTAGACCGATAGACTGGAAGGCGTATTTGTTTAAAGGCTGCTACAAGCTGTGTTTTATTATACATGTAACTGTAAAAATATTTTTATCTCAGCTTTAATACTATGCATACTTTACAAAATGATGGTATGCATTTGTATTTATTTTGTGTGGGCAGTATAGAAAATGCAGGACTAGATGTGTTTACAAAAAAGAAAGATTAGAAGAAGAAAGGTGTTGACAAAGAACAGTACTTTGCACGTTTCACTTGCAGACTAATTAAACTAAGTCTGTGAATTGTGGAAAATTAGACATTATTGTGTAATTAGTCTAGACAAGGCATTCTGACTACATATTGAATCAGGGTGGTGCCACATTGGTTGTTTTGTCTCTTACAGTCGCGTGCAAAAATGTGGGCACCCATGGTCAAAAAGCCTTTTACAATTAATATCTATGTGAACAGAAGCGAACCTGACCTCTAAATGATACAGTGTTAGACATGATACATTTCTTCAAATTTGATACAATAAAAATAAAATAAAAATTTAAGTAAAAAAGTCCCTGTGCAAAAGTCTCACCAGGTCTTGGGCCATTCTATCTGAAATATTTCTTGGTCTTCCAGGCCTTGCCTTGACTTCAACTGTTCCATTTATCTTCCATTTTCTAATGTTTCTGACCGTGGAAATTTCTCTGAAACATTGGGAGAGTCTTTGTGGCCTTCTCCTTCTTGGTTGAAATTAACCATCTTCATTCTGAAATTTTACTTCAGTTACTTCAGAATAAAAAGTTCAGCCCTGGAATTATATTCACCTGACTCATTGAAGCCCTAACAAGTAAATCACTTAGGTCTGGGCCTTAGTAATTGTCTTTACTTTACTTTACTTTACTTTACTTACAAAGAATAATCCAAAAGGGTTCTCAAACTATTGCACAGGGCCATTTTCCTTTTTTTATAATTCATCAACAGTAAAAAATTCAAATAATAATGCCCAAATTCTTGCACCCCACTGTATAATAAGGCTTATAATTTATTTCAGACCAATACAACACATACGGTGTCATAAGACCAAGCTTCAGCATGTTCTTCTGTAAGAGATAATACAAGTTTTGTAGAGCTGAACCCAAAATGAGAAAAAATCACACTTAAGAATTCTTGCATATTGCAACACTGTACCTCATAATCATACTGTAAAATATGTGACTATTATTATATAATAATAATAATATTCTTTATGTGGTAGGCTGCTCACATCTTATGGCATTTATCTGTACAAATGTTAAAACTATGTACCCGCAGCATTTTGTCCATTGCCTTCAAAATATTTTTACTGTATACACAAGTCTCTCACTCATCCATACGAACACACACATAGATATCCACATAATTCTGTCATTGAAGTGGCATTGAGTAGCGTTTTGCTCCCTGAAATAGCCTTAACTGGCACATAAATAGCCTTAACCCACTCATGAATAGCCTTTTTTCACACATAAATAGCCTTAACCACTACAGAAATAAATAATTTAACCTCTCTAGGCTGTTAGTTGATCGTAAGTTTCCTTACTCAGTGATTTCAATGAAGCATATTCATAGCTGTATCTTACTAAAAGATAAAGGCAGCCTGGATTGTCACTTTGGAGAATCTGCTAAATAAATGCAATGTAATGTAATGCAGTGTAATGTAATGGATATATTTTAGGAGTGGTGTGTCTATCATCCAGTGTGCCGGCCTATAATATTTAATTTTTTTCACCAGTTGTTCTGTTTGACCACGGGATCTCTTGCCGTCGCCGTTTATGGCAGTTGTATAGAGTTATAAAAAAGCACGAGCTGTTAGCTTTACCGCTACGGCCGCGCAGTTAGCAATTACTGAGCCCTGCTGCAGGAGCAGCGGGAAACTGGGAGTCCCCCGAGACCGGCCACCTCTCGGCTGTTAATCAATCCGATTTAAACTGGACAGGGACACGCTTAACTGCTGCTCCCCGACGCGCTTCACAGCCCAGAAGCTTCCGTGACCCGCATCTCATTCCGGGTAAGATGGATGGATGGCTCCAGACTGGGGGGGGGGCGGGCGGGGGGCGGGGGGAAAGGTAGAAGCAGAGACGGATATTCTCACCGATAGACATGTGGGATGCTGGCTGGGCACAGCATATACAGGGGACATACAGAGAGAAGGGGTAATATAATTTTTTTTTTAACTTTCAACACGTGTCAAAAAATGTAAAGAGACAAGGATTTTTATGGGTGGTTAGCAGACAGTGGCTTGATTGCCTTAGCCGTTAGCTTTAGCTGCAGCGCACGGTTGGGGTTGGGGTGGCTGGGCCTGGACGTGTGGGACCCGTGACAGTGATTGAGTGTCCCTGCCGTGATCACGGCTGTCTGTCTGTTTCCCGAGTACATCGCCTGTCCATATGCACGTCACGTATCACAGTATTTATGATCCCATGCGTCCGGTCCTGAACAGATTGGTTATTGCTGGGTCAGGAAGTGGTGAAGACAACAAACACGGTGAAAATGGGTCTGGCTTTGAAGCACCAGTATATTCACTCTGCATTTAAAGACTGTATTTAGAACTCCTGGAAAAAAAAAAAATATATATAGGATTCAGTTACATAGGTATTAATTATTAGTATTTCATGTTATTAAATATTTCAGTATTAGTAGAAATGGTTTACATGGTTTTTGCTTTTTTGAGGATAATAAGGGTTTATGCTAAGAAAATTGTGACAGTGAACACTACAAACTAGCTTTTGCTGTACTTTCATGCTGGATAATCATTTTAGGTGTTTGTTAAGGAATTGAAAATAAAATAGTTCAAAATAATAGTTGCAGTCAATACAGTGCAACTCACATGCAGCATATAGATGTGACGGCTCGCTCTATAGCACTGCAGAGAGCAACAGCTGTCAGGCCATGCCATGCTGAATGCAGCACTAATATGCTGTTTGAGCACAGACCATGAGAGTGGTAGTAACTGAAGATACAGAAACAGTTTCAGTAATTGCTGCTAGAGCAGATGTAAAAGAAAGAATATTGAGGCATTAAAAACGGACATATATGCAGAATAAAGCATTGTGTCAGTGGTATCACTGCAATGCTTAACCTGCGTGTAAGTGCGCCAGTGCAGAAATAATATGATACACTGTACAAATAAGTAAACAGTTCTGCAGTTACAGGTCAATACGGCACGTAGATGTGTCTGCTCACTCTGGCCAGAGCACAACCACTCGATATTATGCAAATGACTTTCTCCTCAGGAATATATGCAACAGGTCGATACCACTGGAAGACATGTCCACACTCCCTCTACAGCACCACACACACACACACACACACACACCCTCACACATGTGCACACGTGTACACGCGCAAACACACACACACCCTCACGCACACATGTGCACACACACACCCACTCTCACACATACAGTCACATGCACATTCACACACACACACACACACACACACACACACACACACACACAGGTGCAGACATGCACATTCACACACACACACACACACACACAGGTGCAGACATGCACATTCACACAGACACACACACACACACACACACACACACACACACAGGTGCAGACATGCACATTCACACACACACACACACACACACACAGGTGCAGACATGCACATTCACACACACACATGCACACACAGGCACACAGGTGTGCACAAACATACAGCAGGCACACACGCAGACATATAACAACATTCACACACATTAACACAACACATGGGTAAACACTCACAAACACATACACACATGCGCACACACACAAACACACGCACACACACACACACAGACACGTACACAAATGTATATCAACGTATAAGCATTCCTTGCGCATGGTTGGCACCCATCCACCCCCCAGCCCATTTCAACAGGTTAGAGCTGTGGAAAGTTGGCCGGCTCCCCCGTGGTCAATAAAGGCGAGTGGGGATGCCTCTCAATGCAGGGCCGGGGTCATGGGGTCAGCAGCCGGCTCATCCATTTCACACAGAGCCAGGGGGCCCTGTCAGCGGAGCCATCTCCAATATGGATGACATTAAGCCCCAGAGCCGGGGCGAGGAAATAATCAAGGCTGCACGTGTGACAAAGGAGGAGAGGAGGGGGGGAGAGAGGGAGGGGGTTGGGGGGGGGGGGGGGGGGTGAAAGGCAGCTCGCCTCATTTCCTGTGGCCGTTTAGGATCTTCCCTTACAAATGGAAGTGCTCGCAACTGCCACCCTAACAATGGGAAGCAGTGATTCAATCCACAGTAAAAGGGTCTGTTCAGAAGAACAGTAAATCATTTCAACAGGCCAGACGTATAGATTGAAGCATGAACGTGCCATGAACAGTGCTTCTGATGTACAATGTTCCACGAAACGATCCTAGTGTGAGTGGTACGGTAACATCTTTGTCCTATTAAACTTTGGGGTTTCAGTGATGCAAGAACACCAGGAGGTTGTCGTCATGCAATGTTGTACGTCGCTCTGGATAAGAGCGTCTGCCAAATGCCAATAATGTAATGTAATGTCATGTTCCCTCTGGCATAATCAGCTTCAGGCTTAGTTGATGGTTTACTATTTACGATGTGTGCCTCCATGGGTGCTGCGATTTGCCCCAAGTTCACAAGTAGTTGGGTGACGTTCTATTGCACTTCTCCGTGTAGGAGGTTGGAAAAACCATACTTCTGGGTTGTCTGGAACGCCGCATTAACTCTGATATTGTAATGATTGAAGCGGGGGCTTCATTATACCAAAAAGGTTTAAAAAACATATATGACAGTTAATAACAGTAAGTGTCAATTCTGAGGGAGTAAGTTATGTTACGAAGACAGAATGAGGTTAACCTAGGGTATCGTTAGTGTTGCCTGTTGCAGCTAGCTAGCACTAGCTGCTAACTTTACAGCATTTTACATAGCTAGCTATGTATCTAAAATTAACGTTAGCTATGTAATGTATTT
Source organism: Conger conger (assembly GCF_963514075.1). Lineage (NCBI taxonomy): Eukaryota > Metazoa > Chordata > Actinopteri > Anguilliformes > Congridae > Conger > Conger conger. The sequence goes on along the minus strand of NC_083773.1, from coordinate 44,647,687 downwards.
AAATATGTAACATTAAAAAAGAAATTGGGGACCACTGCTATGGATAATCACTAAATAGCAATATGAGTTTACCTACTACATTAAGTAAAAAATTAGTTTCATAGGCAATCTATGAGATTTCTTGAGATTGTATAGCCTACATTTTATCGTTGTTAAAACATTTGGTTAAGAAAACAATATCTTAAATAGGTTTTTGTCCACCCACTAGGTGGCTGTGTACGCACACATTGCATTGTGCAGACTTCCCTAAGTACTTCCCCTCCTTAAAATCTCCATCTGGCAAAAACAATGCTATCATTCTATAACTAAAATTCTTACAAACTGGCTTGGCTTCGTGAATATTAAAGGCCCTGGCTTTGTGAATATTAAAGAAGTGTAAAAGGTACTATTTCATGTATACATAGATGACATGAGTTAAAGGTACAATAGGTAATTTCGGACTCCTAACGGTCAAGAGAGGAATTGCAGCAACAAACAACCTCAAACCACAACACTGTTCCCACAGTCTATGAATAGAACTGGACTCTGAACACGGATGATTGAACACGTAAAGAGATAAAAGGAACGTGTAGCTGCCCAGATTGCACTCCAGACAAGCGATCACTGATACCAGTTCGCTATAACAAGCAAATTAGCTATTACTAGTTAGCTTCCCGAATTTACAAATATCCACCTGAGGCACAACACTTGTGCAATCGCTAATATATTCGTATTGCCTATATTTTACCATAAGTGGATATTTGTAAATTTGTCAAGCTAACGAGAGCTAATTTTCTTGTTGCTACTGATAGCAAACTGGTATTGTTTTATAACTAGATATGTAGTCTTCGCTTGGATAGTACACTCAGATGTACACCTGAATTTAAGGACTATAAACACAGGCAGAGGTTGAGTCAACAACTCAGTGAGCGTTTTTCAATAATAGGAAGGGATTTACAATGGTCTTTTAACAATGTTTTAACTCAAAAATCTATGTAATGCTATGTAAATGGTAAATGGCTGGCATTTATTTGTTATCCAAAGTGCTGTACAATTGATGCTTTTCATTCACTCATTCATAGACACACTCACACACCAACAGCGATTGGCTGCCATGCAAGCCTCTATTATTCTGCTCAAGAAATCTTGTGATATTTCCACCCCCGGCCTCTGTGGACTGCTGGTGATGTCACTGCCTGTTATTTTAGGGGGTTTTTGGCCGACTGTGTATCCACCAGTGGGTTCTTTTTCAGGACCTTCTAAACTGCTGCAGTCGATATGCCCAGTTTCTGTGCTATCCTTCTTAATGACTTCTTCTGTTCGCTCAGCGATCAGATCAGTTGTTTTTCAGCCATAGTTACCTGGTCTTTGTGCCAGTGTATGCCTTCTGAGACCAAATGCACTCTGCACCGAAAACCAAGATTATACACACAGTGTTCCTTTACGTGTGAATAATCCATGCAAAAGGAAACACGTGAGCAACAGTGAAGAACGATCGGATATCCTTTAACTCTCTTTTGCACAGCTGAGGCTCAAGCCGATGAAATGCTGTCCCTGTAAAATGGTAAAACATACTGCATACACTCAGTGAGCACTTTATTAGGTATTTATTAGACTTCTTTTTTAGACTCATTAAGCCTTCTGCTGCTGTAGCCTATCCACTTAGAGCTTTGATACGTTGTGTGTTCAGAGATGCTCTTCTGTATATCACTGTTGTAATGCGTGGTTATTTGTTGATTTTTAAAAATTTGTTTCAGATTTTCCCTGATATAGCAAAAAAAAGTAAAATAAACCACATTATCATGATTTTGGACGGCTGTGTACTAATCCTTGGCTGAACTAAAATGCAAATATTGTTACTTTCTGAGTCTGGACACTGTATTTACATTAAGAGTGATGCGATTATAACATAAACATTCCTCGATGGAGTGGAGAGAGACTATTGATTGGCCTCCACTGGTGAACAGACAAGAAAACAGTGTAGTCTGGGTAGTCAGAGCCGAAGATTCGCAACCCGTGTTTCTCAGGTCCGAAATGACCTTTCAGGGCGACTTGATCTGATCAAGGAAAGAGACGGTTACGGAGAACAGCGAGCAGACAGACAGTGTGTGAGGGGCAGTGCAAGGTGGCCTGGCTGCTGGCAGCAAAGTTGTGAAATGTCACACAAATAAGACATAAACCTTTTCCCTCCCCCCACCCCAGCAATTAACATTTAAATGACCATAATCTAGTTTAATCTGGCTGACCGCATTGCTACGTGACTGATGATTTATGAGACACAGTGTCAGTTTTATAGACACTGATGGAGAGACAGTGGGGGTGCGCAGGGATGGAGCGTAGAGAGCATGGAGTTACCAAAAGCATAGCAAATTTTGATTTAATGTCATTGTGCCATTTAGATTTAATGCCACTTTTCTTTCAAAAAGTCACACCCTCACAACAAACTTTAAACCAGTCCTGAGTACAAACTACTCTCATGTGATAAAGCAGTTACGCTGACCGTACACCAAATGATGTCTGATTGACAGTTTTATTTGTACAGTGCTGTACTGTTGGCTATGGGAATATGCATTTTGGGATTCATTTAACTGCCTTTTATATTCAGTATTTTATATACAGTTCTATACATATTTTATTTATTAGTATATATACCAAGTCTCTGATGGACTTTGCGGTCACTGCTGTCTGTGGATCATTGTTGGTCATGCTGAACCAGTCATGGTATGGTGGTGACCGTCTCAAGCCTGCCCTCATAGCTGTGTTGGCCACTGCCTCTGTTTCCCTTAGATATGCTGCCATAGCCTTATTCTGCCGGGGTTCTCCTTATCGCACGCAGGCACCTCTCCCTCCTGCTGTGATTGACCAATTACCATCTGAACCCCCTAACAATCTTACTTTCCTCTTCTCCCCGCTCTGGGCTCCTGCCCGGAACACGAGTCCAACTTTTCCTGAGCACACCCTCCTGGCCCGGAGCTCCAGCCCAAGACCAGCTGTTCACCCCCCCTGCCACTGCTGATTCAGCTGTAGCACCAGGCCTGTCTCCTCGCCCGAGAGAGCCACCCCTGCCATCCCTCTACCTCATCTCAATTGGACATTTAATTGGACATTTATGTACTTTTATTCATCTGTTTGTATTTAAGACCATTCTTTTAACAAACCAGCGGCAAATGGGTTCTCCTACTGAGTCAGGGTCTGCTCAAGGTTTCTTCCTGTTAGCCAGGGAGTTTTTGCTTGCCACTGTTGCCCTAGGCATTCTCTTGGGGACCGGTTTCTCTGTAAAGCTGTCGGTTAGAGGATTTTTCTTTATTATGGACAGAATTCCTCTGTCATCAGCAGCTGCTGTGGAGGTCTTCCTAGGGCCACCAATCCCTTTGCATTTAGTAAACTCACCAGTGCTGTTTTTCTTCTTAAGTAAGTTCCAAACAGTTAATTTTGGTAAGCCGAAGGGTTGGCCGATGTCTCCGTTTTATTCTAGTTTCTCAGTCTCTTAATGGCTTCTTTGACTTTCATTGGCACAACTGGTCCCCATTTTGATATGCAGCAATAATATTTTCCAAAGGTGATCAAAAGACTAGAGGAAAGACTAAGTGCTGCGAGCTCTCTTATACCTACATTAAGGAGGCAATTAAACACACCTGAGAAATTACAAACACTTGTGAAGCCAAGTGTCCCAAACATTATGGTGCCCTGAAATGGAGGGACTATGTATACAGCTGTAATTTCTAGATGGTGAAACCAAAATCTATACAAGTACCCTTTAATAAAATGTTACTTGTGTAATTCCAAATCTAAAATTGTGGCAAATCAGAGGCAAATCAAGAGATAATGGGTCTTTGTCCCAGACATTATGCAGGGCACTGTACGTGTAGAAAGGTTAGAAAGGGAGACTTTAACACAGGTCTTGACATGGCAGTTTCACAGGCACAGACCAAGCTTAGTCCTGGACTAAATTGAGTTTTGTATCGAGAGTCTTGTGTAGTTTTTAACAGATTTGTTTTGAGAGTTATGCTCGTTTTTATCCCAGAATCCATTAAAATGCTGAAGGTTTTCTGCTTAGCTGAAATGCTGAGGTTCAACATTTCGACTTGCTTCAGTTTCTCAGAGAAATTGCTCCCCCAGGTAGTACCCAGGGTCCAGCTCGGAATGGGGGTCCAGGCTTGTCTAGTCTTGTTGTATTTCTTTCTCTTTCTCAAATGCTGAAATGGGCTTAACAGGAATAATTAGCCTGTAGTTTTGCTGTGAAAGTCTGATTGATGAAGTAAGTGCTTTGTTAAGTGTCTCTTTGACCTCTCACACCTGCATACAGGTACCTCTCAAAGAATTTGAATATCATGGAAAACATTTTTTCCCATAATTTAATTCAAAAAGTGAAACTTTCATTACACATAAAGTGAAATATTTCAAGCCCTTTTTGGTTTTAATCTTGATGATTACAGCTTGCAGCTCATGAGAATCCAAAATCCAGTATCTCAAAGTATTAGAATATTACATAAGACAAATCAAAAAAAGGATTTATAATACAGAAATGTATTGAAAAATTTCTGAAAAGTATGTTAATTTATGCACTCAGTACTTGGTCAGGGCTCCTTTTGCAGAAATTACTGCATCAATGCGGGGTTGCATGAGGCAATCAGCCTGTGGCACTGCTGAGGTGTTATGAAGCCCAGGTTGCTTTGATAGCGGCCTTCGGCTCTTCTGTATTGTTGGGTCTGGTGTCTCTCATCTTCCTTTTGACAATAACCGATTGATTCTCTTTGGGGCTCAGGTCAGGCAAGTTGGCTGGCCAATCAAGCACAGTAATGGCATGGTCAGCAAACCAGTTAATAGTAGTTTTGGCACTGTGGGCAGGGCAGCAGACAGAGGCATGACGTGCTGTAAAATCTCCTGGTAGACGGCTGGGTTGACTCTGGACTTGATAAAACATAGTGGACCAACACTAGCAGATGACATGGCACCCCAAATCATCACTGACTGTGGAAACTTCACACTGGACTTCAAGCAACTTGGATTCTGTGCCTCTCCACTCTTCCTCCAGACTCTGGGACCTTGATGTCCACATGAAATGCAAAATTTACCTTCATCTGAAAAGAGGATTTTGAACCACTGAGCAACAGTCCAGTTCTTTTTCTCCTTAGCCCAGGTAAGACGCTTCTGATGTTGTCTCTGGTTCAGGAGTGGCTTGACACTAGGAATGGGACACATGTAGCCCATTTCCTGGACATGTCTGTGTGTGGTGGCTCTTGATGCTCTGACTCCAGCCTGAGTCCACTCCTTGTGAAGCTCCCCCAAGTTCTTGAATCGGCTTTGCTTGACAATCCTCTCAAGGCTGCGGTCATCCCTGTTGCTTGTGCACCTTTTCCTACCACACTTTTCCCTTCCAGCCAACTTTCCATGAATATGCTTTGATACAGCACTCTGCAAACAGCCAGCCCTTTGAGCAATGACCTTCTGTGTCAATGAGTGTCTTCTGGACAACAGTCAAGTCAGCGGTCTTCCCCATGATCGCCCGACCAAGCATAAATGAACATACTTCAGAAGGTCAACATTTCTGTATTATGGTGTTATATAATATTCTAATATTTTGAGATACTGGAAAGACAGAATGATAATCTTCTATGCTAATGAAGTGGTACAATGTGAATGAACAAAACAATATGTGACCTAAAGCAACACTCTTTTTAAAGATGAAGCGTATGTACTGTGATAATGTTCACCAGTGTAGCCAAGTAGCGCTGCTCTCTGGGGAAGTACTGCTGTCCAGTCTTAGCAAGGATCCTCGCCTGCAGCCCATCTCACCATTTCACCGTGAATCAGACCCCATAAGGACGCTTTCCCAGCTCCTAAACAACACGAAAATAATGAAAACAGACAGTCACTCACAAGACAATAACAGCTTTATTTTCATTTTCACTGAAAGTTGACCCAAGCTGCAATTAATATCAGGCAGCTATCACTGCATCCACTGACCTGGCTTCTTCTTCAACTGAAGCAGTTAGCTAGACACATTTAATTTTACCTTTATTTCTGAGTGTAAATATAGCTATCGGACTATTTCAGTTGTACTTGTACGGCACACATTCATCTGATGTTCATTTACTAAGTGCAACGTCAATGCCATTGGTATATGTTCCAATAGTTACAGTCAGAGGTTGAAGGTAACGGGTCAGATGTCGCCACAAAGTGTGTCCCACTGATGAACAAAACATTCTGAACGCTCCAAGTGTGGACTCCCGGACACTGACTGGAGCGTGGACTGGGGAGCACAGTCGTGAGGACTCGGGATAAGACACAGACCCTTGGCTGTTTAGCACATAGGTAGAGTGCAGACTGTGTTTATGTATTCTTTTAGAAAGATGGGGGAAACATTTTCCCTTGAAATGCTTATTTATGGGCCTAAGTATGAAGTCTGTACATGTTTCATTGAACCACCTGTCAGGACTGGCCAAACTGGCCATTTGAAAAACCAGAAACCAGGGTCTCTTGGAATGATGACACAGATGCTGGCAGCCAGACTTTGAATCGAGCATTCTTACTATAGCCTGATTCTGACACTTTTTTTTCTTTACTTATTTTGGGTATAGGTAATATACCGCTGAAGATAATATGCTTTCGTTTTGATATTGTTCTTCCCCATGTCTTATTTTTGTTTGTGAGTGTGTATTGACGTAATTTAATTCCTGAATTTAATTTCTGAATATATTTTCTTGTCCATGAATTGACTTATACCTAAGGAAGACTATTTTAATTCTCAATTAACCCTTGTAGTCTTAACATTCTGCATACTCCCCTTGTTCTAAGGGTAAAAAATTACCCGCCTTCTAAACCCCTGAAATAAAGCAGCTTAATTTCATTTTGACCCTCAAATCTATTTTGCATTAAGAAACAACCTGTCAACTTTGTCATGAAATTTCAAGCTGAAAAAAGATCATTTACGGGATCATTTTTTTTTACCCTTTAGACAACATAAGGGTTAAAGGAGTTTTTAAAGCTAAATTCTGTCTCTCTGACTGTCTCTCAGGTGAGAGCGAGTGCCATAGCCCAGGACGCGGATCAGAACTACGACTACGCCTCCAACAGTGTGATCCTGCACCTGGACGTGGGGGACGAGGTGTGTGTGCAGCTGGACGGGGGCAAAGTGCACGGGGGCAACACCAACAAATACAGCACCTTCTCTGGGTTCCTCATCTACCCCGACTGAGCCTGATATTACACACACACTCACACACACACACACACTCGCACACACACACACACTCGCACACGCACACACACACACACACACACACACACACACACATGCATACACACTAGCACATGCACAGGCACACATACACGTACAGATACACACACACTCTCTCTCTCTCTCTGGCCTGCAAGCAAGCTCCACTATAAATACAGCCCTTTCTTCAGCTTGTTCACCAACCAAGACCCCCTCCCCCGTGTCCCACCCTCTCCTTGTTCAGACACTGGAGCTTCTGACGAGCTTCACTGCATACAACAACAACAACCGTACATAAAAACAACAAAAAAAAACCCTGCCATTGTGTGAAAGAGACATTACAGCAAGTTCACGCCAAGAACACCGAGGGCCTGGTGAGCCCTTGAACTCTTGAGCTCAAACTGCCGCGGCCTTTCACAGCAATGGCCTGTCATTACAGTGACCAAAACTCATCCAGTTCACAAACCGTGTTCAAGTGTGTACAAGAATTGCTCCATAAATGCTGTATACTGGTAACATATGTAGTGCACTAGTACTCGAAAATTGTGTTTGCTTCTTTATATCGGTGTTCATTGGATGTTGGAAGCAATGGACAGGAGTGAGTGTTATTTTTCCAACTTAAAATTGAAAAGTTTAAAAAATGTAATGTGAAAAAAAAGAGAAAAGGTTTGGATGTGCATCACAGGACCGCCACAGGGAGCAGATTTAAATAAATGTACAGTGAGTCCCCCCTCCCACACTGAGGCTGCCCACGGGTTCACAGGCCTGGGGGGGGAGGGGGGGCTGAAAGCAGTGATACCCACAATGGCCTTCTGCCTCCGTGCACCAACCAGCACAGACTTCCACTACGCCTGCAGCCATCTCACACGAGGGTCGAAAACATAACCATCTGACCAGGCTACACATTGAAACATATCCATCTGACCAGGCTACACACTCAAACATAACCATCTGACCAGGCTACACACTCAAACATATCCATCTGACCAGGCTATACAGTGAATACATATCCATCTGACCAGGCTGTAGATTTCTTACAGATGTCTTAGTCACATGAGCAACATAGCAGATGGGTTTCAGGCAACAGGGTTGATATTAATCAAGAATCAGTGGATTCTTTAAGCCAGGAGATTGGCTTCTTCCATTCTGAATTCCAGGCCTGTTCCTGTTTTAAGGCAAATGATTTACAACAGAGCTGCCCCGTCCTCTTCCTGAAGATCAGCTGCAGGTTTTCATTCAAACCCTAATGAAGCACACCTCATTCACCAGCTAGAGCAGGGCTACCCAATGTTCTTCCTAAAGATCAGCCATCCTGCAGGTTTTCAGTCAAACCATAAAAAAGTCATTCAACAGCTAGTGATCTTGTTGAGCTGCGAATTATTAGAATCAGGTGTGCCAAATTAGGGTTGAAATGAAAGGCTACAGTTAGGTAGATCTCCAAGAACAGGGTTTGGCAGTCCTGATTTACATCGTCTGTTATGTGTTTAACTCAGCTCATGAAATTATAGATTAAAACATGCCATTTTGCTGTGGTCTAACCTATGAACTGGCATTGCTGTGTTTAGATAATTAGCTCATTGAGCTAGTGTAAAGGCCATCGGTCCTCTGTGGATGCCATTGCTTTAAGCCTACCAAAAAAAAGGCAGTTTCACTGTCATATCACATTAATGACTTCTAGCATATCATTGCATTGCTCAAAGTTAATTACAATACATTTTTCAGACATTCACCGTCTTCATTATAGAGGGTATTTGACTGGTAAAGAATTTCTTAATTGGGGTGTATTTAAGATGATTAGCATTTTTTAAGATGCGCTGCTATTGTACAATGTATGCTTGTGTGCTACGAGTGTTCCAGTCTCATCTCTGACTGCAGTTGTATAAAAAATGTGTGCTGCAATCCCCCAAACTTTTGTACAGTACAGTAGATATTCATTTAAAAAATATCAGTGTGTAGAGGATTATGCAACATGTTTATATGAATGTGTGAACAGATGTATGTGTGTGTGCGCATCTGTTTGTGTGAACACATGTATGTTTGTGCGTGTGCCTGTGTGTGTGTGTGTGTGTGTGTGTGTGAACTCATCAGTGCATTCTATATGTAAAATCAGGAGTTAAAAAATCTACATGTTGTGGTTATCGTGCAAAACAGGCATGGTGAATACATCTGTCACATATGCTAATTTGACTTTTAATTTCATTCCTTTGGCGAATTGAACTGTGGATTTAACTTAATATGGAACCGAGTCTGAACAGGTACTGGAAGTAGGCAGTTGGAGGCACTGGGTATGAGCAGAGAGAGAGTCCACCTCTCAGCCTTCCATGAAATGACATCAGAGTCGTCCTTAATTGGTGGCAGACGAGACAAACATAGACACACACTGGAATAGCACAAGGAACTTAAAGCGAAAACTGTCAAAGTTTTAATTCTCATTAGCATATGTTAAACTGCTTTTGGCGAATGTAAGAGAAATACTTCAGATGCAAACCGTTAATCCCTCTTGTAGTCGTAGGATCTCAGACCACAGTGTGGCTGTGAAGGGAGCCTTCATCTCATTAGTCTTGTCCAGTCCTGACCTTTATCCGGCCCAGCAGGGGGCAGGCAGGGGGGCTGCTGGATCACTGGGCACATGTTGTCCAAACCACCACAGCAGGAAATGCACAGGAAAGCCATACAAACATGTATTTATTCACAAAGCACAAAGACACACTTCAGCGATGTATGACTTATTAAAAATGTTCAAACAATTCTGGGCAGATTTATTATATCTATGCACATCACATCAGAGTCCGGCAGAAACAGAGGGAAAGCCGCAAGCCTCTTTGATTTTACGCCACAAGGCCTTGTTAGGGCTATGTGTAAAAATGTTCAAGCGTGTGTTGAGCGATCTGTAATTTACCCATAACGAGAGCAGAAACAGAAGACAACAACATGACTCCTGCTACAGAGTACAGGTTTTGCCCAACAAGAGAAATTGTGCTGAAGATAATTATGGAGCGTTGTTTTGTTAAAAATGGAGCATGCAGGCCAGACATTCTCCTACATAGCCTTCACCAGTGGTTCCCAAACCTCTCCTCGCGTACCCTCATCTGGTCCAGGTATTTCACGTGTTCCACCTCAAGGACACCTGACACCCCGGCTAGGGAGGAGAGGTTAGGGAACCACTGGCCTATACTATTCTGAAAGCAGTGTGTGGATTGCATTTATTGTCAAACGAAATTTGATTTCCAGAATGTTTGCATTCTCAATATTAACACGTGAATGGTGGCTGCCCTGAGATAATTAAGTAACGTGCATTTTCACCAGCATTATTACTTACTGAAATTTTATTTCAAGATTTTACATGGTGTTTACATAAACTCTGAATCTGTCTTTGCGGGGGAAGACTTGAAAAGAGTGCATCGGTGTACCAGACGGCAAGCTTTTCAATTCTGCAACTCTCTGTCACCCACTGGCCCCACTGCTCAGTCTGGACAGTGAGCACCCAGTGCATTGTGGGGTTTGTAGGAGATTACGGGGCCAGAAAACAATATCAAATCAACGTATTTTGTGTCTACTTAAATGTAATGCCCCAACAAGGAGCAGCATAGGCCTTCACAGAACAGCTGGCAGACGATGCTTTGTTATGCAACGAGTATCACTTCCACATTGGTGTTAACATTACACTGGAAAATGCACTGAAAGATTCTGCAACTGTACGTAACACTTATGCATATATACTGCTAGCCCATCCAAGAAATGACTTGTCGCAAAATAAAATTCTGCTGAAAAATAGCAGCATGGTATGGACCTATTTACAATGGAAGTGGTGGAACCACAACAATGCTCAATAAAAAAAACAGCAACAATGCTCAATATTTTCTTCACTTAATCATCCCTGCAACTTCATAACTAGTTGGGGATAGTTATGGTCAGATGCTTGGATATTTTTACTCGTGCTGTTGGCATGGCCTTTTCAGTTCCCTTCAATACACAGGTACAGAGACCACATCCTGGCAGGCACCTGTAAACACTACCTAAAACACAAATGCCCTGGTCACTGTAAAAATGTGTGTGTATTTTTACAGGTAACCTCTTTTCCTTCCAGTTACATAATAATAATAATAATAATATAATAATCACTATTATGTATGTGAGCATATGTGACTTTTCACCTTGGTGCCCATATTGCATTCAGATGTCTCTATCGGCGCTGAAGGTGATCAGTAACTATTTAAAGGTGATGTATATTAATATGGATATGAATGTTGTCCCTGTGTCATGTAAGATAGGTTGTATGTATCTTAGCTGATAAAAGAAAATGAATAAAACACCTGAACCGTTCTGCTCTCTTCCTGAAAAATGAACAGTGATTAAACAGTATACCATGTTCAAATTGCTTCTTTTCCCTGTCTCACTCGCAACTGAAAACCCTGACATTAATTTTCTCACAAACAAGATGATCCAGGGCCCTTGTCTCTCTCCCTCTCTCATTCTCCACTGTTTCTCAGTCTATTTATTCTCTTTTCTGCGCACGGATCAATGTAAAAGATGAGGAGAAATGTTAGTCGACTGTTAATGGATGGATGCAGTTGCTGTGTTTCAGGGTAGTGGGACAGCACTCCACTCATATCGCTTGGTGGAATCATGAAACCAGCAGGCACCTCATTCTTTTAACTGGATGATGAAGCCCCAGGAAACTCCCACTGGTAAACAAAGGGCCTCGTTTATCAAACGTGTGCCAAATCAATTTGAATTGGGAAACGCATCTACACAAATAATGTGGGATTTATCAAAGTTTTTGGATTTCAGTTTTTTAGAAGGACCCAAACAGACTTGAGTGGTCTCAGCTGTTCATATTGTGTGTGGTAATGAAATGAAAAGCTTGTTTTGTGCTTTTATTATTCCATTCATTCATATTTTCTTTTCTTTTAGAGTGGCAGCATTTTAATAAGCCAATTGAATATAATTATTCACATCATATAAAAAATAAAAAACTGGATTCTGAGTTCTGTATGGAGAATTCAAAATTTAATTTCATCCTGAACTAGGCTTAATCTGCATCTGTGAAACTTGAGTTCAGCTTTTTTTAACCGTCAATCAGCAAAGCATTACAGGGCAGGAGATGTGTGTGTTTGGAGAAATGCTGCAGGTGCTGACCCATCAGAGCTGATTAGGCAGTGTGGAGCAGGGAAAACGTCTGTCAGAGCACTGCTGAAGACCTTTTAAACTGTTGTTGAAGACAATTAGGAATGTGTAAAGTGAGTTTAGTGAGCACTTGTGTTAAAACGTGGGCCACGTTTGTCCACTGTCCTGCACCGGACTCGTGAAGCAGAATGAGTGTCACACGGCATCACATCCTCTTGAGCAGCTCTACTTTATCCCACTCAAGCACTCATTCCCTCCTGTTCAACTGTGGTCATCCCAGATGAGTCTGGGAAGATTAACTTGAGAGTCATTTACAGTTTTGTTTATTTTCAGTAAAATAAAGGGCGTGGGTCGGGTGTGTGGTTCTCTCCTCTTGGCTTGGCTGTGTCGTATGTGGGCAGGTGCAGGCTTGGGAATCGTTAGGCTGTTTGGATACACCTGGGCCAGCGGGAGTTTCAGCTGGGATCCCACTCTTCCCTTCCACCCATCGGGCACTCGGTGTGTTGCCTGTGTGTGTGTTTGTTCAGTCGCACACTTTACAACACCTCTGCATTTCACTGCTGCCGCTCCTCTACACTGCTGATTTACTGATGTACGCACCCCATAAATTGCTTTATGCTTTATGTGAAAAACAAACAAATTAAATGACGAGCCAAGTTAGGCTGAATGGCCTGTTGCCGTCAAACACTTTATGTTTATGTTGTGTTCTGTTGATCATTTCTTTTCTTACATTTCCCTGGTTTTTCAATCTTTTCCGTTGTCTCCCTTTTTGTTCCAACCACTGAGCCGCGTTGTAACATTTGTCACCAGAATTAGCACATGGAAGGCAGCACTTTGTAGATGACTAACGGTAAGCACTCTCTACAGGCATTTATAAAGGAACACAGCGAAACGATGAACACCATGGGGCGAGGGCGGACAAACTACTGAGTCATTTAAGTTTATGTCCAAAACTCTCCATAATAAGTCTGTTTCAGGTGTTAAAGGAAAAAGTGATATGCCGCAATGCACACTGAATGTATTAGCAAATGAAAACCACTGAGGCTAGGGAGACAGACAGCTGGCTAGATATCCAACATAACAAGGAGCTACAACTGCATCTGGTTGACAATATTAAGTGGCAGCCAAGAAAGTTTCTATGATGCACCTTTGATATACCATTTATTTAAATGCCATAGCTAAAGACAGTTGTTTGAATCCATTACATAAAGGGCAGGCGGAAGGGATGGGTGCGGCCGCAACCCTCCCGAAATGCTGGGAGTCTACACATCAGCAGATGCTCTGAGCTGGAACGCGTGCCAGGTGTTCGAGACGATGCCGAAACTTTAGGGAATACCTGTCATCCGTTTAAAATTTGTTCCAGACATTCTGACATAATCCCTGAACACTGATTATGTCACTGGTCCCCTGGGATAATCTCAGGATCCATGGCAGACAGGAGCGGTTGGAGACCCTTTGGGTGAGTAATTAGTAGCTCAGCAATAAAACACTTGCAGCTGACATGAAATTGTGTTATGTTCAATATTCGTATTTCTAGAATGAAAACATTATACAGACCCATTTGCAGTTTGATGCAAAGATATTCTCAGTGTTCAAGTCTGAATGTTGAAATGCAGAGTACCTCCAACACCTACTCAACTGTTAATCAAATAAATGTGAAAGATTAGATCTCTGGCACTTGTTACACCCATTGTCCTCAAATCTTTAGGAGAAGATGATTGTCCTACAGCTGCTACATGGTGGCTTTAAGTATCTCCTGAATTGAGGCACCTTCTATATTCCCACTGAATCACAAAGCACTTTCTCTTACTGTCAACTCCGCTTAATAAAGAAAGTATAAAAACGAAATAATGACAGACCACTAAATATTGTAATAATGAACAAAGAAGGTAAGACAAATTATTTCAAAAGCAGAAAATGTATTTATGTTATCATTAGTAGCTGGAACCCATTTGACTCATATTAACTGAATTTTAGCCGCTCAATTATTATGAATTCCAAGGTGGTTTCAGCTGGGTAACCTTAATGCTCCTCATCTGGAAACCTCCAGAATTATCACTTAGTAAGTATGAAAGTATCCAGTGGAATCCATACTTGAATATTTAAGAAATACTTGCGTTGGCATGTCAATGCGTTTTGTAGGAGTCAGTATTAACAATAAAAATATTTAAGTTAGTATTCACAATAAAAATATTAAAGTTAATATTCACAATAAAAATATTAAAATGTAACAATTTTGGAACTCCCTGTATTGTTACTTACAGCTCTTTAAGGCCTCAAAGGACAAGAAATTACATTTATAATCAATAAATTAAGCCCTAAAGCTAACATCAACCCGGGAAATATTACACTACCACACTCAGTGTAAGTGTAGAGACAGCTCACATTAACATAAATAACCAGCTACATGATGTGAGACAGTGACATTTAGATGTGTCATTTGGGGAGGCATGTTATATGAAGTAGGGAGTGTGGTCTTCCTCATATACACCATCTATTTGGGGGAATTGATTCATCCCTCCGCCCCCTCCCCCAAAAAACTAAATAAAGTTGAGAGGGCAACCCCCCACCCAAACCTGATGCAAGGCTAAAAAACTGCTGGTGAAATTGCATCGAACTGTCCAAAAACATCTTTGTAACTAACTTTGACATAAAATCATTATTTTAAAAAAATATATGATAATCAAACTGAAATAAATTATTTTTGAAAATTTCTCAAGAACCTGATCATACATCTTTCATCAAATCAGTTCAAGTGCATGCATGTCCTTATCTGACTAGTTTAGATAAGTGTCAGCCAGCAAGCATTAAAACTCACGGTTCTTCTGTATAACCTATTTTAAGATGCCATTGCTTTAGATATTTCAAGAAATAAGGTAATGTCAGTGTCTTTTTCACAACAAGTTTCCAGCAGACTAAATGCATAATAGTTTCTCATTCTAAAAATGTGCCAACTCTAGGAAAAGTTGATAGAAAGTCCATTGTTTACTTATAATTTCATTTTGCTGTTGGATACCTCTACGAAAGTACTTCCATCCATCCATCCATCCATTATCTGAACCCGCTTATCCTGATCAGGGTCGCAGGGGGGCTGGAGCCTATCCCAGCATACATTGGGCGAAAGGCAGGAATACACCCTGGACAGGTCGCCAGTCTATCTCAGGGCACACACACCATTCACTCACACACTCATACCTACGGGCAATTTAGAATCTCCAATCAGCCTAACGTGCATGTCTTTGGACTGTGGGAGGAAACCGGAGTACCCAGAGGAAACCCACGCAGACACGGGGAGAACATGCAAACTCCGCACAGAGAGGCCCCGGCCGACGGGGATTCGAACCCAGGACCTCCTTGCTGTGAGGCGACGAAAGTACTTGTACACTTGAATTACATAGAATAGGAAATTCTATTATCTATGTTTTGTATAGGCTCTCTCGAGCCCAAGTACAACTGTCTCTGACCAGTATTTGTAATGTAGTTGCAAAATTCTGTATAACTTCAGCTCATCAAAGAACCGACCAAGGGAATGTTAATGATGTGACGACTAAAAAGCATTTTAGCTAATGACATCGCTTATTTTATTTCTTTTTTTCCTTGCCTCCTCGAGCTAGAAGTTAGGAACTCCCAATGTTGCTTCTGAGCAGGGAAACATGAAAGCATCCTTTGTGGAAGTTTTTTTTATTTTGGAAAGTGTGACATATACAATCTTTTGTTGTTGATGTTAAAATGACCCACCTCTCCACATGTGCCACAATTTGAAACATGGCGGGCCAATTCTTATACAAATGTAAGTGCTTACAATTACTTTCTATTATAAAATTATTAATCCACAGTGACACTCATTCTTTAGGACTAACACAGTGACAGTACTCAACTGAAAAAAATGGGTTGCCTGGAATTGCTCATCTTCTTTTGCAGCCTCCTCCTTCATGAAGTCCAGACAGGCCCCCTTACCGGTCCTTCTCCTTTTGGGGACTGGGGGACAGGCAGAGGTGGATGTCTCACCATCCTCCCGTGTGACGAGGTCTGCGACACGAGTCCATCAGGACAGGAGGATCAATAGATGGTCTCCCCTAGATGGCCTGATGCATCACAGGGAACCACGGCCAGGTGGCTGCTATGGCCTCGGTCCCCTGTCTGTCCTAGTGCCTGTAGGAGAACATCCGCGTTCCTACGAGGAGAGAAAGGGGAAAGTGAGCCCTGGGAAAACACATGCATCACCATCTAAGAGCACCTAAAACATGCATCAAAGTGAAAGCGTCACACAGCACTGAGCACTTCCTATCCTGAACCTCACCTTATACGTGCTTCAGATTACCACATTCTTGGCAATCTGTGCAGGGGTCAACTGGGCCTGTAGGCCCATCTGCTCAATTATTTCCCTGAGAAAATAATTATAACATGCCCTGCCCAAGCACGCAAGAACAATTACAGCCATAGCAGTTTTTTCTGCTAGCCATTTACGCAGGCTAGCAAGCCTCTAGTTATAACTCTTAAATCAGGGATATGAAAAGTTATAATTTGCATACAATGACTACTTTACCAGAAGGCCCAGCCCACGACATAGATCATGGTGCAGAGTGATTCAAGACCCAAGACCCAAGGGATAATCAGAAAAAATGTGTTTATTCAGTCCGAAGTCGAAAGCCAGGTGATCAGAGATAACAGTGCCAAATCCAGTTTGCAAAATAAGAGTAGTATAACAGTCCAGGGTAAAAATCCAGATAATCACACAGGCAGTTGTACAAATGGGCAAGGCAAGAGAGTAGTCGAATCGAAGGGGCTAGGCAAACCTGGAAAAACAGTCAAAGGGTTGTCTCAGGAATCACTATTAAATAGGCTTACAATCAATCGGTTCTGAATATGTAGATCAACATTCGGACAAAACTGAGACCAGGGTTTAAATACACAGAGGGATGAGACAAACTAGGTGGGGCATGGGAATAAAGATGGTCTAACAAATAAATATCAGGTGAGAAACATGAATGGTAATAATACAATGATGAGGGAAAAACGAAAACACGGACTGGATTCACAAAGACACGTAATACAAACATACAGTTAAGGAACATAGTGATATGGGAGAGCAGGTGCGAACACTTCGCTGAATCAATGCAAGCAATTAGAAATAGAACAGAGAGGCAGAGTTATAGAGCAGTATTAAAGTAGAGGTAGAGTTAGTCTGTTAGTTACGTGATTAAATTACCATTACCCAAAACTAGTGACTGTTAGTTAGACAGACAATTGGTGTGTTAATATAATTTAGTACTGTACAACATCTATGTTAGTATTTATAGTAGATTAGTGCTATCTACAAACATCAATGGAGGAAAAGCAGGAAGTAAGCAAAACAAGACTGAGAAGGAATCGTGGGAAACCGAAACCACCCGAATAGTGAATCACGTAGACAGGGAAGTGACTTGGACTCAGAATACATTAAGGCACAGCCATCACTGGGGAAGCAATGAACTATGAATAAATAAACAGAGGACCAGACATGAATAATGAAAAATAATAAATATACAAGAATAATAATTAAACTGACAGACAGAAATCAGGAACATTACAAGTCGCACCTCAGAAGAAGGTTGCAGTGAAACACCAGTAACCGTAGTAACCCCAGCGCAGTCTAACTATAATTACCATCACAAAGTAATTCTGTTTTTTTATGCAGTCAGACACAACATAAAAACACAAAGGTAAGCATGTCCAGTACAGCCAATGACATGGTCCGACAAGTGAATTTGAATTTCACCATTTTTCTGTACTAACTCTTTGTTACAAATTATCGTGCACTGTATAGCTTTATTGATGACTCACTCAACTCTGTTCATTAGGCTGAGGGTTTTCTCATATGCCCCTCTAAGTAAGTAAATGAGATTACAGACCTGTAAGTAACCTGTCATTTCTGTGTATAGCCCTACATCACAACGGCATGTCAAAGGGCTTCACAACCATATATTTACAGGCCTGGAATATGTACAGTAAAAGTCTAAAACATAAATAGAATCAGTAAAAGACAGCACGTGAACAGACTGAACTTAAATTAGACCTATTTGGCTTTGTCTCAGTCATATAAAAAATTTGTAATGCAAGGCAGCTGTTATAGCTTTGGCAACTGTTGAAGCCAATTCCCAACTTTTTTGTAGTTAATTGCCAGAAACATTAAACTGTATGAAAATGGGATACAGTGACCCATTGCTTAGCCTACATACAGCCAAATTAAGTTAATTAGCTGTAGGCTTCCTGTTACTTATTGGTTATTGTTACACGGGTGGATTTTGAGTCGTAACACGTGTAAATGCAGGAACAGTAACAAGCACTTGAAGTTTAAAAGAACTCTACAGACAGAAACCAGCTGCTATAGAAACAAAGAGCCTTTGAGTAAAATGTATTGACAGGTAGGTGCATTTAACGGCTCAATTCAGTCCATCACGGAAAGAAAGAGCATGTTGTTTTTGTGTTAATTTCACAGAACTTTGTGTAAATAGAGTGTGCTTAAAGGAGCACTGTAACGATTGTTTCAGTTGTGACTGTTTGGATTAAATGCTTAACTTGTGTGTAGGCATTTCACTGTCAGTGTAGCCGTTTCCTAAATATGGGGCAAAACTTCAAAAGGCTTGAATCTCCAGTCTGTTTCCCAGAAGGTAATGGGCACTCAAACTCCACCCTTGAAGAATGCAGAGACTGCCATCACATGACACTCCCACAAAAATATGGTAATGTTTGCATTGCATGTTTTGCATGTTTTGCAAGTATCACGTAACCTAACTTGGCTAGCCTGAGTGATATAGCAGACAGCTCTTGACTTCGTCAAGTTAGAGGGCAAGCTTTTTGATTTTCCAGTTTTTAACTGGAATTTACAGAGGAGAAATTATGTGTGCAAGAGAGACAGACAGCAGGGAATGAGGCAGCAGAAGCTAACAGAAAGCAGAGAAGTGGGAACAGAAACTGGTGTCATGGTTGGAACTGTAAATCCATGCATACCGAGATGGAGAGCCTTTGCTGCCGCAAATGGGATCGAGGGCAACGGCTGTTGGCAGAAACGAAACACAGAGTTTGCCAATATAACTTCAAATCCTTTCTACATCCTGCAGTACTTACCAATTGGAAGAAGTATCCACAACCAAGGGGTCCAGGAGGGCAACTAAGCAACGAGTAAGTTAATATCTAGCTAACAAGCTGTATCAAAATCTTGGTTGTGGATATGTCTTCCAATTAATCGTCCTATTGCTGCGGAAGAAGTTGGTAAGTACTGTTGACGGGCCATCATACGTCAGACTGCAAGGACTGATAATGACATAAATCTTTATCCCAACGCATTACAAATGTCCATTCCCATTGTTTCACTTTATTTTCCCAGCATTTGGCAATATTGCTACATTGCATAAGCCTATACAAACAAGGAGGCTACTTTAAGGTTGAGATAACATCCAAAAGTGCCGAAAAATCACATAAATCACTCCAAATTTAGGAAATATCTGAACTCGCTACTTCTGCGACAAACAGCCAGCTTTAATTTGTGTACAAAGAAAGCACAGTAACGATTATCAAGATTTGTTTGCTTATTGAATGATATGTATACAAAGCAGATGACATGTAATCACTGAATGTGTTTTTTCCAATGGTTAACCATATGCAATCGCTCTCCTATCACAACTAATCAGCCAGCTAGCCAGCTTTGTCACAAAACACAAAACATAAATTGCCAGCTAGCGATGTTAAAAAACATTTTTAAGAAGTTAGCTATACTCTATTTGACCTTAGATAGATGATACCTAGCTGTCTAGCTAGGTAACATTAGCTTATGTTACATTGAGGACAGGTGTTTTAGTAGAGACATTTATTTGTAGCCCAGTTCTGTGCAGTGTTTTTATTGTCATGGCTAACCTGAGTAAGTTAGCTACACAACAGTTGTCACCAAACATCCCTAAATTGGCTTGGTTTGCTTTGATACTTTGATACTTGTCAGCACCACAATCAGCAGGGACTTAGCTTGCTATCCAGAACTAAGTTAGAAAACATGTTTTACCAAGTTCACTAACGTTATCTGCTACCTCAAAGAAAAGATGTCAAACTGGGTTAGCCTAATAGCGAACGTGAAATAACTACAACCAGGGTAACTAGTATAGTCAGTGTGTTTCTTGGAGATGTTACATTTTAAGTTGTTCAGTTGCTCCGCTTGGTAGGTATAACTGTCTAACACTACAATAGTCACTGACAGTGACACTTATTTGCTTGATACTATCTATAGCAGCCTAGCTATGTCCACAGGAAGAAAAATCCCAAAACTGAGAAACCAGACAGAATGTCACAACGACAAAGCAACAGGGACGAACTCGGGGAAAGGAATACAAGGGCTCGGAACGCGAAAAACTGGGAGAGACAAACTAGCAAAGAGCAACTGAAAAGGACAGGTATGAATACACAGGGGAATGAGACAACCAAATAAACATCAGGTGAGACACATGAATGGGCAATAATGCAATGACGAGGGATGCACGAAGATGCGGACTGGATTCACATAGACACACATGTAATTCAAACGGCTCCGGACTAGGGAGTAGACAATTGCACAGAGTTAAGGAACATAGTGATAGGGGAGAGCAGGTGCGAACACTTCGCTGAATCAAAGCAAGCAATTTAGGGATAGAACAGGAAGGTGGAGAATAGAGCAGTATAGGAGTAGAGAGTTAGTCTGTTAGTTATGTGATTAAACTATAAATATAAAAAAACCCAAAACTAGTGAGTGTTAGTATGTTAATTAGATGAACATATTAGTGTGTTAATATAATTAGTACTGTACAAATGTTGTAGACTACTAATAACTACGTTGTTAGTAGTTATTAGTAGATTAGTGCCGTCTACAAACATCATTGGAGGAAAAGCAGGAAGTAAGCGAAACGAGACTGAGAAGGAATCGTGAGAAACCGGAAAATTCCGAAACCACCCGAATAGTGAATCACGCAGACAGGGGAGTGACTCGGGCTCAGAATACATTGAGACACAGACATCACAGGGGAAGACGAATGCAATGAACTATAAATAAATAAACAGAGGACCAGACATGAATAATGAAAAATAAAAAATTACAAGAATAACAAAATTAAACTAACGGACAGCACTCGGGAGCATTAAACTTTGTCATCCACAAGGCTCATCCATAGCCTCTTGACTTTCAGAAACTCCCACAGCGTAAGGCAACTCAGAGTAAAATGCACAGCCCCATTGTAATTGTTTCAGATGTGAAAATGTTGCTCTGCTTCATTGGCATGGGTACAGCTGGCGTACTCAGCCTAGCTGAATCCCAGTGTAAATGCGACCAAAGCTACAGCCCTAGCACTTTGGCTCCAGGCTTGAGTTCCTGGGCTTATGTTCTGCGGCTTTTGGCCTACAGTGGAAAGGAGGCTAGCCATAAATGCCCACACTACCTCCTCCTAATTCCACAGATGATGGGGGTGCTCCGTTCTTTCTTTGCCCATACTTTTGGCTTTCTGTCATTTTAGCAAAGGTTTATTTTGGTGTCATCTGTCCGTAAAATGTTCTGGCTTGTTTGAATTCTTATCTGGCCTTTTGTTTCTTGCTGCTGATGAGAGGTTTGCACCTCGCAGTGTTGCCTCTGCTGTGCTGTTGCCTCTACTGTGAAGTCGTGTTGTGTATGGTGGCTTATGATATTTCCACCCCCGCACTCTGGAGACTGCTGGTGATGTCACTGACTGCTGTTTTAGGGTTTTTCTTCACAGCTCTTAGGATTTGTCATGGACTGTAGTTGTCTTCCTTGGCCAACCTGCACAGTGTTTAATTTCTGAGTCTGATTTCTGAGTTATTATTTTTTACTGTAACCATACTTTTGCCAGGTACCATATATGGAATGGTCACCATTGTATTTTAACAATACAAAATAATGTATTTTATTTTGGTACCTTTTATGGTTGCAGTATTTTGTAGTTTATTTAGATACATTTACATTTGGGGTAGATATTTGGGTGCATCTTTGCCAATCCCTGGCTGCACCTGCTGCACATCCTACAGTATGTCTCAGCCACTGCCCAATGCTATAGAAATGTACAGTATACTGCATGACTGTGGTTATGTGCACCGTATACCGCATGACTGAGGTTATGTGCACAGTATACCGCATGACTGAGGTTATGTGCACAGTATACCGCATGACTGTGGTTATGTGCACAGTATACCTCATGACTGAGGTTATGTGCACAGTATACCGCATGACTGGTTATGTGCACAGTATACCGCATGACTGTGGCTCTGTGCACAGTATACTGCATGACTGGTTATGTGCACAGTATACCGCATGACTGTGGCTCTGTGCACAGTATACTGCATGACTGGTTATGTGTACAGTATACCATATGACTATGGATATGTGCACAGTATACCATATGACTATGGTTATGTGCACAGTATTCCGCATGACTATGGTTATGTGCACAGTATACCGCATGACTGGTTATGTGCACAGTATACCGCATGACTGTGGCTCGGTGCACAGTATACTGCATGACTGGTTATGTGTACAGCACACCATATGACTATGGTTATGTGCACAGTATACCATATGACTATGGTTATGTGCACAGTATTCCGCATGACTATGGTTATGTGCACAGTATACCGCATGACTGTGGCTCTGTGCACAGTATACTGCATGACTGGTTATGTGTACAGTATACTGCATGACTGGTTATGTGCACAGTATACCATATGACTATGGATATGTGCACAGTATACCATATGACTATGGCTATGTGCACAGTATTCCGCATGACTATGGTTATGTGCACAGTATACCGCATGACTGGTTATGTGCACAGTATACCGCATGACTGTGGCTCTGTGCACAGTATACTGCATGACTGGTTATGTGTACAGTACACCATATGACTATGGTTATGTGCACAGTATACCATATGACTATGTTTATGTGCACAGTATACCGCATAACTGGTTATGTGCACAGTATACCTCATGACTGTGGCTCTGTGCACAGTATACTGCATGACTGGTTATGTGTACAGTATACCATATGACTATGGATATGTGCACAGTATACCATATGACTATGGTTATGTGCACAGTATTCCGCATGACTGTGGTTATGTGCACAGTATACTGCACGACTGTGGCTCTGTGCACAGTATACTGCATGACTGTGGTTATGTGCACAGTATACTGCATGACTGTGGCTCTGTACATAGTATACCGCACGACTGTGGTTATGTGCACAGTATACTGCATGACTGGTTATGTGCACAGTATACTGCACGACTGTGGCTCTGTGCACAGTATACTGCATGACTGGTTATGTGCACAGTATACTGCACGACTGTGGCTCTGTGCACAGTATACTGCATGACTGGTTATGTCTACAGTATACTGCATGACTGTGGCTCTGTACATAGTATACTGCATGACTGTGGTTATGTGCACAGTATACTGCATGACTGTGGCTCTGTACATAGTATACTGCATGACTGTGGTTATGTCTACAGTATACTGCATGACTGTGGCTCTGTACATAGTATACTGCATGACTGTGGTTATGTCTACAGTATACTGCATGACTGTGGCTCTGTACATAGTATACTGCATGACTGTGGTTATGTCTACAGTATACTGCATGACTGTGGCTCTGTACATAGTATACTGCATGACTGTGGCTCTGTACATAGTATACTGCATGACTGTGGCTCTGTACATAGTATACTGCATGACTGTGGCTCTGTACATAGTATACTGCATGACTGTGGCTCTGTACATAGTATACTGCATGACTGTGGTTATGTGCACAGTATACCGCACGACTGTGGCTCTGTACATAGTATACTGCATGACTGTGGTTATGTGCACAGTATACCGCACGACTGTGGCTCTGTACATAGTATACTGCATGACTGTGGCTCTGTACATAGTATACTGCATGACTGTGGCTCTGTACATAGTATACTGCATGACTGTGGTTATGTGCACAGTATACCGCACGACTGTGGCTCTGTACATAGTATACTGCATGACTGTGGTTATGTGCACAGTATACCGCACGACTGTGGCTCTGTACATAGTATACTGCATGACTGTGGCTCTGTACATAGTATACTGCATGACTGTGGTTATGTGCACAGTATACTGCATGACTGTGGCTCTGTACATAGCACTGGAAGCATGTGACTGTGGGGGAGCACTGCTGTGAGTCATCGCCAGGAGGCAATATGAGAACTGACTGACAAGAAGGTTCTATCGACCTCTTGCTGAGGGATGACTCAACTGCAGGTGTGGAAACTGCTATAGAGCAGGACTGCCCAACCCTGTTCCTGATCTACCGTCCTGTAGGTTTTGACTCCATCCCTAAGAAAGCACAGCTCATTCAACAGCTAGAGCAGGGCTGCCCAACCCTGTTCCTGGAAATCTACCGTCCTGTAGGTTTTGACTCCATCCCTAAGAAAGCACAGCTCATTCAACAGCTAGAGCAGGGCTGCCCAACCCTGTTCCTGGAGATCTATAAACTGTTTTTGAACTCTGAGGTTATAGGAGTCAAATGTGGTCTGTGAACTCTGCTTATTTTCAATCAATCCTGAGTGTATTCTGTAGTACACCAATCGTATAAATAGCAAAACAATGCAATGCTCTGGTATTCCTGTAAAAACACATTGTTTAAGGAAAGGAAACGTGTTAATTTGTACAGTGTACGGGTGATACACAGCAGATACCACAGGTTAACCGATTTGCCTGTGACGTGACCTTGTTTAACTGCAGAAATATATTTTGCAGATGCATACATCAGAAATATTGACAACCCCCCCCCCCACACACACACACACAAACATCAAAAAAGTCATTAAGGTGTTGAAGAGTGGGCTGAATAATATTAGAGTCATTAGGAAAAGGTAGACATTTTTTTAATGAGAGTGAAATTTAATGCCATTCTGGACTTAGGAGCTTTGTTGAATTTGTTGGCTGTGGGAGCTAGTTGGAGCTCTCCACACAGCGAGCCCTCCCCCACACCTCCCCCTCTCTCCACTCTGCACCCACCCCCAGTTCTCTCCTGGCGGATTCCAGCTGAAAGTTAATTGGACAGGGAGAGGTCTGAGACAGGAAGCACTGAGGCCCATTAGTGATTCCCCGTCTAACACTGAGCCACAAGGATCACAGACTCACAAACAGGCAGATTAAAATAATCAATAGACTTCACTTACTGCTGAAAACATACACACGTGCAAACACACACATACACACACACATACATACACATACACACTTGCAAACACACACATACACACTCATACATACACACAAAAACACACACATACACACATGCACACATACACACATGAAAACCCGAACATGCACACATGCTCACACATGCAAACACACACATACACACTCACACATACACACAAAAACACACACATACACACATGCACACATACACGCATGAAAACCCGAACATGCACACATGCTCACACATGCAAACACACACATACACACATGCACACTCACACACCCGCATGCAAGCAAGCACACAAACACGCACACATGCACACACACACACATACACACACAAACACAAACACACACATATGACACCAGTGCCTAATGAGGTGGAATAATTCTGAGCGTGTACAGAGCAGTGTAAGTTAAAGGTCATAGAGATAGTCAAGCTAGTGCTGGCACCCAGAGCATGGGATTTTACTCAGCTAGAAATGTTCAGACGTACACACAATCATACCCTTCATACTGTGTGTGAACCCCAATGCATACACATCCCAGTGTGCAAACAAAAAAACACACACACTCATGCATGCTTGTGAGCAATGCATATACACCCCAATTTACAAATACATTTGTATGCTTGCACATACACCTACACACACACACAAGTCATACCACAAAGGATAAACGACAGCTCTTTAGATTTAAACCTCTTGTATCATATCATTCAAGGATTATAGAAATAACCCTATTCACCGTGCTCCCTAATGACATAGCTTATGTAAATAGTTTACCATTATCCTTATTCGTCTCCTTCTGTGATTTTTAAGTTTTTGCCGATTGCTTTG
Source organism: Conger conger (assembly GCF_963514075.1). Taxonomy (NCBI): domain Eukaryota; kingdom Metazoa; phylum Chordata; class Actinopteri; order Anguilliformes; family Congridae; genus Conger; species Conger conger. The sequence goes on along the minus strand of NC_083773.1, from coordinate 44,621,281 downwards.
TTTGCGACTGGCTCGTTCTAGTCGTGAACAGGAAAATGAGACACGCGACAACAGGCTCACGAGATAACGATTTTTTTATTTAAAGTAAGTTATTATGGGGTATGAGAGATCAGTATGACTGTAGTGTTGTATGTAGTCGGAGTAGCAATGTTGTGGGTGCAAAAATACAACAAGAACCGTCTGTCCTACGACAGGTATTCGACATGATATTACTGCCCTCCCAAGCAGCAACACTGGAGCTCCTTTATCCTGGAATTAAACCAGCTCCAGGTGCCGCTTGTGGAGGGACCACGCCCACCGGTCATCCTGCTGGAAGGCAAAAGGGGAAAAATGTTAAAATGCAGCAGGGTGGCGTCACAGCTTACACACTGAAAGTGAATGCTTTGAACAAAAGCATCAGAACCTTAACTTTTGTAACCATGCCTTAAACAAATGCACCAAAAGTCCAATGACATGTTCTGCTTCGCAATTCTGCAACACACTTCTTGCAAAACACTACACACTGTTTCTTACATTAGATACTTTGTTCGAGAATGAAATCTCTTGCAATCATTGGGAAAACACTTCTATTAAAAATATAAAACATACCTAAAATTGGCAACACCCACACACACATGAAAACACTTCTACACAAACACCAATCAGTCTGAGCCTGAGCACAACAAACAGACCTCAGGTAAGCTCACCTCTTTTGTGAGAACTTTGCAAACATGGAGGCAGTGAGAGCAAGAGGAAGAGGTAGAAGAAGAAGAGAAAGGAAAAGGAGGAAGACAAAGACAAGGACAAAGAAGGGGACCAGGCAATAGACATATTTCTGACGATATTAGGGCAACTTTGGTGGATCATGTCATAAATCATGATGAGGGCGGCTCAAGGTAGTCATACAATACAGTGTTTTCTGATTGCTTACGCACTTGTTGCGGAATTCGGCTCATTGTGTCAAAACCCAAGCCAAATAAGACACAACACTTAGGGATAAACATTTTACTTGTATGGCAAAATGAAACTTTGCAATCAAAGCCTAACAATCCTTTTTCAAAATGGCATTTTTGCAACAAAATGATAAACACATGCACCATTTGAATTACTCTTTCTAAGCTGCAACACCACACTGATGTACTTTATACAAATTACTGCTGTCTTTTGTACTTTGTATACCTTTAAAATCTTCTCTGAAAGATTGTTCCAGAACAGTACGTCTGCTCACATTTCAATGAACACAAAAGAATAGAATAGAAAGGTTTCAGAGAAAAATATATACAGCTAATTTTTTTTTGCCATTGCAGGTTTTTACAGTAACAAAAAGACACAAAGAAAAGTAGAATTACATTACAGTAATCAACACAATATGTTACTGTAAATTCACAGAAACAAAAATAATGACATAGATTTGTAAGGGATGGAGTGGATGTTTTATGGATCCTGCCTTCTTTTAGGGTCTGGCCACATCACCTCATCCACATCACAAGCTACATCATCCCTGGTTAGGCAACGGGGAAAATATCAACCCCCAAAATGGTGTCGTGAGCCACGGACCCCTTGCCGAGCTCAGACCTCACGTTCCCACGAGCAGTACCTCACCATGAGGTGTCTCGGGGACGAACTCAAGTACTCCGAACGTCCTGGAGCCCTGGTAAGTTCTACTGAACTTCCAGCCCAGTCTCGAAGTGAAGGGTGTGATGCAAATCTGGTAATCGATGTCCTGTATTCAATGTATTCCTCTAAAGAATCTTTATCACATATGATTATAGTAAGATATACTTTATTATAATCAATCAAAAGAATAGAGTTGTACAGATTACAGTGTACATATCATCTTTTGCAGTTTGCTAATCACATGCAAGTTACATATACCCCTCTTAGCTCTTTCTAAATTACCTTTCCACCACGATGTTTAAAAATCAAGGTACACCCTTCCTATATCCATCCTCTTTGGCCTTAGCCTTATCCTATAGCTCCCCCTTCTTGACGTTTAAAAAGAAACTATTCCTATAATATTATATTTATCTAAATATGATAATTTCTCTACATTTTTCTACTTTATATAGTATCCCAATAAGAAATAAAAGATATATAAAAGTAAACTTATAATATGTTACTTTTCCTACTTCTACAAATAATATAGATTATAATTACCACTCCAGCTTTGTTATAATTGTTCTGCGTGGCTCTTTCTTCACCTGAGTCCGCACCGCGTACGTCACTCCTCTCTCCATATCCATATCCTGGAGTGGCGCGCAGAGGGAGCGCGCCACTCCAGCTTGACTACAGCTGTCTTGTGTTGCTCTCTCTTCACCAGCTCGTAGATATCTTCTGAAGCCAAATTCTGGGATCCTGCTCTAAGGTCTAAAAGCTTATCCCTTATATATCTTTTTTGCATACAAAAGTGTACCTTTTTTGATAAGAAATGCCCCCATTATGTCAAGCGGGAAGACATTTATCTTTTATATAACCTGTTTTTTAATGACCATATTAATTATTTCTGTTTTTCCAATTGTCATTTTCTCATACCTCCAAAGAACTGTCCCCAATATTTTATTTCATGGGCCCCTCTGGTTTGGGAATTTCCCCCATCTTAATATATGAGTGGAAAAACACTAGCCCTTATGTTGTTTTTAATGAACCTATTCATCACTGGTGTCTGTGTCAGTTTCATAATCTCTCCTTGACTTCCTCCAAACTTTGATTTCATGCAAGCCAGACGTTAAAGCCTGCCACCATCCCAACACCCTCTTCAGGTGCCCCTTTTTGTGGCGCCTTAAGGGATCTACAAAGGACATCCAGCCAATAGCTGAGTGTAAATCATCCGCCATTAATCATTAATTTTCTTTCGGTATTGACATCCCTTCCGTTTTCCTTATTTTTGTTTTTCTTTAGCCAGGCATTGTGCCCCTCCCCTGTAGGGTTGGGGTATTCTCAGTCAGAACTTTAACCTTGCTCCTTAAAACCCTAAATCTAAGTCCCCCGACTTCAGACTCCTCTACTGACAAGCACGGCTGCTCATTCTCTGAACCACATATTTTTCTTCTTACGGGCGTTCTTACTACCACCTCGATGGCGTGTGCGAGGGGTTAACAATGCATTCCTTTCTAACCCATCCCCCGTCAATCTCTCATCAGGGGGGCCTAGGGCCGGGTCCTCGACAATGGCACCTGCCTCAGGCACATACTGCTTTGTCTGAATGTGTCTATGCAGTGCCAATAGGACACAGTCTACTGCCATTACTGTATTGCAGTGCAGTGACAATCTACTGCCATTACTGTATTGCAGTGCAGTGACAATCTACTGCCATTACTGTATTGCAGTGCAGTGACAATCTACTGCCATTACTGTATTGCAGGGACATTCTACTGCCATTACTGTATTGTAGTGACAATCTACTGCCATTACCGTATTGCAGTGCAGTGACAATCTACTGCCATTACTGTATTGTAGTGCAGTGACAGTCTACTGCCATTACTGTATTGTAGTGCAGTGACAATCTACTGCCATTACTGTATTGCAGTGCAGTGACAATACTGCCATTACTGTAGTGCAGTGCAGTGCAGTGACAATCTACTGCCATTACTGTATTGCAGTGCAGTGACAATCTACTGCCATTACTGTATTGCAGTGCAGTGACAATCTACTGCCATTACTGTATTGCAGTGCAGTGACAATCGACTGCCATTACTGTATTACAGTGCAGTGACAATCGACTGCCATTACTGTATTACAGTGCAGTGACAATCTACTGCCATTACTGTATTGCAGTGCAGTGACAATCTACTGCCATTACTGTATTGCAGTGCAGTGACAATCTACTGCCATTACTGTATTGCAGTGCAGTGACAATCGACTACCATTACTGTATTACAGTGCAGTGACAATCGACTGCCATTACTGTATTACAGTGCAGTGACACTCACACGTAGTCACAGCGAAGGTTCCTCTCAAATGGAGCCCTGTAAAGCTGCTTCATTGTAAGTTGGTGTTGACAGAAGATGCAGCAGAGTGTCGATATACTGACACGCTTCATATTATGGAATGTTGTGTGATCGGCGATAATCTACTCTCATAGTTGATGTAGGCGGATGGTGTTGTTTGCCAACACTGTATTGACAATGACCAGTTCCTGTTCACGGGTGAACAGATGTTGCCTTCCACCCTCAGGACGTCATTGGTTAGGTTCTTTTTTTACGTACTGTACGGTCATACTGTACACAGAAACATGAAATCTGTATTACATGTACTTCACAGCACTATAGCAATTTTTTTGGTTCACTGAGGATATTGTAGAGCTAAATAGTATTGTACTGTGATGCAGAATGATGTGCAACAGTTACATAGGTACTGTTTTGTGTAGAAAGTTGAAGACACACCTGTGCTCCAGTCTAAATGTCCGCATTATGGATGTGACCTTGCGATTCCCGCATCATGATTTATGACATGGTCCACCAAAGCCCTAATGTCATCAGAAATATGCCTGGTCCCCTTCTCTGTTCTTGTCCTTGTCCTCATCCTCCTCCTCCTCCTCCTCCTCTACTAATCCTCCTCTCTTCCGTTTTCTCTTTCTCTTCCTCTCACTCTCGCTGCCTCCATGTTTGCAAAGTTCTCACAAAAGAGGTGAGCTTACCTGAGGTCTGTTTGTTGTGCTCAGGCTCAGACTGATTGGTGTTCAGTTTGTGTAGAAGTGTTTTCATGTGTGTCTGGGCGTTGCCAATTTCAGGTATGTTTGATATTTTTAATCAAAGTGTTTTCCCAATGATTGCAAGTGATTTCATTCTTGAATGAAGTGTCTAATGTAAGAACCATTGTTCAGTGTTTTGCAAGAAGTGTGTTGCAGAATTGCAAACAAAGTGCAAAGCAGAAAATGTGTTTGTACTCTCGGTGCCTTTGATTAAGGCATAGTTACAAAAGCTTTTGTCTAAGCATTCACTTTAAGTGCGTTAGCAATCGGAAAAGCTTCATTAGGTCTGTGCTCCTCAGTGAACAAACAACATTGGTATAGTGCTGTGATTATCGTTCAATAATATGAAGCGTGTCAGTATATCGACACTTCGCTGCATCTTGCATCAACACCAACTTACAATGAAGCAGCTGTACAGGACTCCATTTGAGAGGAACAGCATTAGAGTCAAAGACCTTTGCTATGACTATGTGCAAGTAAGTGTCAGTGTACTATACTCTAATACAGTAATGGCAGTCGATTGGCACTGCATAGATACATATAGACAAAGCAGTATGTGGCCGAGGCAGGTGCCATTTTGGGGGGTGATATTTCCCCGTTGCCTAACCAGGGATGATGTTGCTTGTGATGTGGATGAGGTGATGTGGCCAGACCCTAACAGAAGGCAGGATCCATAAAACATCCACCCCATCCCTTACAATCCCTTACAATACTATGTAATTATTTTTGTTTCTGTTTTGAGTTTACAGTAACATATTGTGTTGATTCCTGTACTTTAATTCTACTTTTCATTGCGGGTTTTTTTTTTTTGTTACTGTAAAAACCTGCAATGGCAAAAAAAAAAAAAAAAAAGCTGTATATATTTGTCTCTGAAGCCTTTCTATTTTGTGTTCATTGAAATGTGAGTAGATGTACTGTACTGGAACAATCTTTCACAGAAGCCTGTATGTGTGTTGTTGCTGCTTTGAAAGAGATGCAAACCACTCATCAATAGTAAGAATCGGAAGGCAAGATTACAATTTGCAAAGAAGTACAGAGTGTTGTGTTCCTGTTATCTGTCTGTTAGGAAAGGGCTATTCCAGCATTATTCTTGTAATTTATTATTTTTCATATTCATGTCTGGTGTTCTGTTTACATTCATTAGTCTTTGCACTTGTCTTCCCCTGTGATGTCTGAGTCTGAATGTTTCTGATCCCGAGTCACTCCCCTGTCTGCATGCCCCACTATTCGGGTGGTTTCGGAATTTTCCGGTTTCCCACGATTCCGTCTCGCTGTTCTTACTTCCTGCTTTCTCTCCAATTCATGTTTGTAGATAGCACTAATTTACTAATCCCAACTGACATATAATTTGTACAGTCCTAATTATATTCCATCCATCCATCCATTATCTTAACCCGCTTATCCTGAACAGGGTCGCAGGGGGGCTGGAGCCTATCTCAGCATACATTGGGCGAAAGGCAGGAATACACCCTGGACAGGTCGCCAGTCCATCGCAGGGCACACACACCATTCACTCACACACTCATACCTTACGGGCAATTTAGACTCTCCAATCAGCCTGACCTGCATGTCTTTGGACTGTGGGAGGAAACCGGAGTACCCGGAGGAAACCCACGCAGACACAGGGAGAACATGCAAACTCCACACAGAGAGGTCCCGGCCGACGGGGATTCGTACCCAGGACCTCCTTGCTGTGAGGCAGCAGTGCTACCCACTGCACCATCCGTGCCGCCCCTAATTATATTAACACACTAATATGTTTGTCAAACTAACAAACCAACATTTACTAGTTTTGGGTATTTGTAATTTAATCACGTAACTAACTTACTAACACATCTCCAGTGTCAATTCTGTTCTGTAACTCTGCCTCCCTATTCTATCACTGATTACTTGCTGAGTTTCAGCGAAGTATTCGCACCTGTCTCTTGTTGTCACTACATCTCCTGATTTTCTGCAATTGTCTACTCTCTAGTCCGGAGCCGTTTGTATGGCCTTGCTGCTCCAATACCTTTCGAGGGGACTGTATATGAAAAAGTGCCTGGAAAGATGCAAAGGCTTGTCACTTGGAACATAAACTTGCTCCCCTTGCCAGCAATTTGTAATTTGCTTGTAAAAGGTACTTATTAGTTCTAAAATAGAATATTACTGTACCTTCAGGGTACATTTGGGAAATGATAGAATAAAAATGCACCTCTGCTGTGCCTGTATTTCTTATCACAGTTTTCAAATGCTGTCATCCGCATTCCACCCTGAGGAGGGGCTCCAGAGTCCTGGGTTCATAGCACACTGAGAGGCCCATCCACATTCTGTACCTTAAACCTATAGGTTAGCATAGCACACTGAGAGGCCCATCCACATTCTGTACCTTAAACCTATAGGTTAGCATAGCACACTGAGAGGCCCATCCACATTCTGTACCTTAAACCTATAGGTTAGCATAGCACACTGAGAGGCCCATCCACATTATGTACCTTAAACCTTAAACCTATAGGTTAGCATAGCACACTGAGAGGCCCATCCACATTCTTCACCTTCAACCTTAAACCTATAGGTTAGCATAGCACACTGAGAGGCCCATCCACATCCTGTACCTTAAACCTTAAACCTATAGGTTAGCATAGCACACTGAGAGGCCCATCCACATTCTATACCTTAAACCTTAAACCTATAGGTTAGCATAGCACACTGAGAGGCCCATCCATATTCTGTACCTTAAACCTATAGGTTAGCATAGCACACTGAGAGGCCCATCCACATTCTGTACCTTAAACCTATAGGTTAGCATAGCACACTGAGAGGCCCATCCACATTCTGTACCTTAAACCTTAAACCTATAGGTTAGCATAGCACACTGAGAGGCCCATCCACATTCTTCACCTTCAACCTTAAACCTATAGGTTAGCATAGCACACTGAGAGGCCCATCCACATTCTGTACCTTAAACCTTAAACCTATAGGTTAGCATAGCACACTGAGAGGCCCATCCACATTCTGTACCTTAAACCTATAGGTTAGCATAGCACACTGAGAGGCCCATCCACATTCTTCACCTTCAACCTTAAACCTATAGGTTAGCATAGCACACTGAGAGGCCCATCCACATTCTGTACCTTAAACCTTAAACCTATAGGTTAGCATAGCACACTGAGAGGCCCATCCACATTCTGTACCTTAAACCTTAAACCTATAGGTTAGCATAGCACACTGAGAGGCCCATCCACATTCTGTACCTTAAACCTTAAACCTATAGGTTAGCATAGCACACTGAGAGGCCCATCCACATTCTGTACCTTAAACCTTAAACCTATAGGTTAGCATAGCACACTGAGAGGCCCATCCACATTCTGTACCTTAAACCTTAAACCTATAGGTTAGCATAGCACACTGAGAGGCCCATCCACATCCTGTACCTTAAACCTTAAACCTATAGGTTAGCATAGCACACTGAGAGGCCCATCCACATTCTGTACCTTAAACCTTAAACCTATAGGTTAGCATAGCACACTGAGAGGCCCATCCACATTCTTCACCTTTAACCTTAAACCTATAGGTTAGCATAGCAAACTGAGAGGCCCATCCACATTCTGTACCTTAAACCTATAGGTTAGCATAGCACACTGAGAGGCCCATCCACATTCTGTACCTTAAACCTTAAACCTATAGGTTAGCATAGCACACTGAGAGGCCCATCCACATTACACTACATCACTGACCAGAGTGCAGCTCCTTACACTACATCACTGACCAGAGTGCAGCTCCTTACTCTACATCACTGACCAGAGTGCAGCTCCTTACACTACATCACTGACCAGAGTGCAGCTCCTTACACTACATCACTGACCAGAGTGCAGCTCCTTACTCTACATCACTGACCAGAGTGCAGCCCCTTACACTACATCACTGACCAGAGTGCAGCTCCTTACACTACATCACTGACCAGAGTGCAGCTCCTTACACTACATCACTGACCAGAATGCAGCTCCTTACACTACATCACTGACCAGAGTGCAGCTCCTTACACTACATCACTGACCAGAGTGCAGCTCCTTACACTACATCACTGACCAGAGTGCAGCTCCTTACACTACATCACTGACCAGAGTGCAGCTCCTTACACTACATCACTGACCAGAGTGCAGCTCCTTACACTACATCACTGACCAGAGCAGAGCCCCTTACACTACTTCGCTGCTTAGCTATAAAAACAGTTTAATATTATTAACTTTTTGCCATAAATAGCAATGGTGAGCCACCCAAGGTAAAAGAAAATATTTGGCTTATCCGCATCGATTTGCCAATACATACCCTCAGTTTTGTAAACAACGTGCTAGGTTTGCCTGGGGGTACAGATTGGCAAACTGAGTGCAGGAATTGCAAAACTGAGAGTACAGATTTCTGTGTTAATCTTTGTTTAATTTTTGTTCATTTTTTTGTCTCGCAGTGCTCTGTAAGGTGTTAATATTTAGCCTAAATAAAGCATGGTAAAAAGTAATTTGGTAAAAAAAATTATTGCAGGAATTTTCTAAAATATTGTGAACATTTTTGCAAATTATGATATTTATCACTGAAGGCACAGCTTGGTCAACAACCTTTAATGAATAAAAACTGCTAAAGAAATGTAATTAGTTTTTAATTAATTGTGCTTGCGTGACAGTGAAATAAAGTCATTTCTTCGGGTTTGCTGGAAAGGGCATCTGAAATTTGTTTATTTTTGCTAGCTCGGCATTTTGTTTTTCTTTATTCAACCTTAACATTTATTCTGTGATTAGAAACACGAAATGATTCTTGTATAATTAGATACATTTAAAGAACCCAGTATTCAGAAATTGTGCCACATCATTGAAGAATCCTTGCATGGTGGGATAATTGCAGTGACCTTTGCAGAAGATCATTGAGCTGGGATGACTGCTCTAATCTTTGAGAACAGGAAAGGGCTATTCCAGCGGTAACAGACGTGTGAATGTAAGGCTATAGTCCCTGCTAAGGTCAATGCACTTTCCCTTGTGTGTCTGTGTATACCGCCAGAGCTGTGCCGAATCACAGCAAGACAGGGAGTTATTGAGAAAGATGGCACTCACGGTAGGCATGGTTACAAGGGGCTGCAGATAGATCTAACATGAACTTTGGGGTATGAAGGATTGAATGGGCTATCTTTTTGGAAAAGCAAATTGCTACCCCTTATGTATCTTTATCTGAGCGCTTTGAATGGTATTAGTGTCATTTTCCATTTATTAGAGCTCACAATATAGAACATCTCCAATATTGCTTATTTTGTAGGCACAGCTTGAACATCTTCACGGGTGTGAATAATTTTGCAGGGCACTGTGCATACACTCACCAAGCACATTATTATGAATTTATTTGGCATATGTTTTTAGACGTCTACTGCTGTAGTCTGTCCACTTAGAGTTATGCATTGTGTGTTCAGAGATGCTCTGCATACCACTGTTTTAATGCACAGTTATGTGTGTTTCTGTCACCTTCATGTCAGCTTTGACCGGTCTGGCCCTTCTCCTCTGACCTCTCTCATTAACAAGTCGTTTTTGCCTGCAGAACTGCTGCTCACGAGATGCTTTTCCGTACCATTCTCTGCAAACTCTGTTTGAGACTGTTGTGCACTCAAACCACCCTGTCTGCCACCAACAATCATTCCATGGTCAAAGTCACTTAGATCACATTTCTTCCCCATTTGATCTGAAAAACATCTTGACCACGTCTGCATGCTATTATGTATTTAATTGTTGCCACATGATTGGCTGATTAAGTATTTGCATTAACAAGCTGGTGTACAGGTCTACCTAATAAAGTGGTCACTGAGCGTATACTGTATATGCCATCTGGTTAATCCAAACAATCTGTGGTCTACCTTGTCATAATATTGCTAAATATACAGTAAAGGTGTTTTGCTCCAAATTCCATTCCTGGCGCACCCTAATGACCACCAAATACAAAGAACACGCATGTTGTACCCCGTCAAGCCAGATTCGAGAATTGTATTTCACTTCAATTGCTAAACTCACAAAAAATGAACATGAACATATGAACATTTTCTATACGATAATGCCTCCTGGTGTTCAAATTGTGAAAAAACTTTCACAAAAGCTTTGTCGTGGAATTCATTTATGATGTATTTTCATGAAACCGCGTTCATTCAAACCCATGTCTGTAACAAGAAGGCCGTCCATTTCATAGTATGTACCAAAATGTAGCTACGTTCCAAAATGTTATTTTCTTTCTTGTACGCATCAGAATATGCAATATTCAAATTTATGGTAAATGCATTTTAACGTAAGCAAAACAAGTCGCTAATTAAAATGTTACTTGTCAGTTGATAATGAATTGAATTAGTTGCAACGACTTTCATACTTTATTTTAGCTTAGCGTAAATAAAGACTTCACATGACATTATGTTTCATTACGTTTCTTTATTCTTCATATGGCTCAGTTTAATGTGAACAACATGCATAAAAAAAATGTTCATTGAAAAAAACACCCATTCATTAATTAGCTCTGTATATACATTATTATTATTATTATTATTATTATTATTATTATTATTATTATTATTATCTAAAATATTATATAATAATAACATAGTGCTAGAATGTTTATAAGGGCGTGTGCTCGAAACAGTTGTATTTTGTGGGGCAGCCGTTAGTGATGAAATGTTCTTACACATACCACAACATTCTAACGCTCAATATAGAGGAATCGCAGTCATTTTGTGTTGACATTTTATTTGTATTCTTCTCAAAAAATTCAAATTTTAGGGGTCGAATTCACAAACGCTGTGATGCAACTGCAGTCTCTGGGCCGCCATGCGGGCTCAAAAATCTCTTCTTTTCCACTCACGTGTTACTCCCTGGAACAGATCCAAAATGGGATCGTTTCATTTCAGACCAATCCGCAAGTAAACGCGAATCAGTCCAAGCACTTGTAACGCTCACGAGCATCCACCAGAAGGCGCTCGAGGTCGACTTTTCTCTGCAGACAAAGATGGCGGTGCGGAAGAAAGACGGCGGCCCGAATGTAAAATATTTTGAAGCTTCTGACACAGTCTCGCAGTTCGACAATGTCCGCGTATGGTTGGGCAAGAATTACAAAAAGGTACCTTTTGTTTCTTTTTTTTGCTAAATCCCTTTGATTGGTATATAGTACACGTTTCCCATATGCAGGAAAAGAAAATGGTACTGTTTGAGATGAATGCGTATGGGAGAAGAAGGAGGGTGCGCGGCGGATTCAGGGCATTCCAGCTGTTGTATCCACGTACAAAGAAAGCCGGAAACAAAAGATGCAGAGGAAACGTCTTCAGAGCGCACAGCCAACAGAAGTATCAGTACAGAGGCAATTCACCTCTGCACAGATTATCCAAATATATAGCCGGACATGGTGTCGTAGCAAGGCAGCATGATAAAATAACGGTTGGAGCTCTGTTTTATCCGTCTGGATTTTGCACGGGATTCCCCCCCTTGCTATAAGCTAACGGGAATGCAAGAATCAGAGCTGCACACCTCGGCTGGCGCGCGTAACCAGCGCGAGTGCAGTGATCCAGATGTTGCACATCTCTGTCGGCGGCGACCGATACTTTGTAACGTTATATTAATGCAGGGTGTTTCGGTGAATTTATGTGCACATTATGCGTTCTGTTATATCTGTTTTATGTGCACCCCCCCAATCCTCCTCTTAGCGTATGTTTGAACGCACGCACGCGCGCGCGCGGATGATGATGGGCCTGAAAGGATCATGTCTCGTGTCAGTTCCGTTCATTTTTACTCATTATTCGTTGCTCGCAAATGCAGTAATGTCCAAGATAACAAAGCCGGAGATGTTGTGGTTACATTTCAAAAATCTCTCATCATTCTCAATTCAGAATAGTAAATGCTTTTTATTTGGGGCGGGTACGCAATGCTACTTGTTTCATACGTACAAGGCGACTTGTATGAATGCATTCACATAGGACTTGAAAGTGCTAATACAGTCCTGGTGCAAATCTGTTTTCCATATCTAATTTTCAACAGTTTTAAATGCTAAGGATTATGTTGAACTGACACACCTGGCAAGGAAATAATGCAGGACAATAATTTTTAAAAAAGTATGAAAATCAAACTTTTTCTTATGACTTCAAAGTGCTTTATTGGAAGCGTATGCCCAGACTTGCTCCTCTTTGCTCTGCATATGCATTCAGTTCTTTTCCTGCACTGATTGTAAAATCGATAGATGTTTCCTTGTTACAGTTTACAGTTTCTGCCTTTCTTCTTGTGGATAAATAGGCTGCCCGATTGAGAGAAGTTTTGAATCTTGGCCAGAACACCAGGGATACTGTGTATGCAGTTTTCTTTTTTTCCGGAGAGCTAGGATTTTTATATTTAAGTGCTTACAAACATGTTTGCATGATTGTGACCTAGTTAATCTCAGCAGAACTGTTGTGTAGTTTGGCCAGTAGCACCATTTGTTTTTGGATTGAAAAAAACATTATTGTTCTACCAACTGTGGCATTTAGGAATAAATATACAAAGCTTACCATGTGCAAAACTATGAAACCTTATATATATTAGTCAAAAAGATTAATGTTAATCAGTAGGCTGAAATGTATATAATATTGGAGTGCAGTGTTAAAAAAAGTCTTATGTTTCTGTAAAATTACATAATTCTCCTATTAATTTAGGCGCAACAAAAGCTTTTCTGCAAATGTAGAGATTGTATTTTCTATAAAAGTGCTGCACCATTAATGAACAAAGTAATTTACAACATCTTTCTGGAAATATGCCAGAAGAACGTTCTTTTAATTCTGCGTCATCAAATACTTCCTATTTGTGCTTGGCTCGAGCATGCATCACTGACTTGCTGTTCGCAGCGATGTGTTAAAACAGCTCAGAAAACTGCACAATTCTGTTCTCACTTCGGCACCGTGTCTTTTAAAAGGACACACACTCTTGTAGTCCTGAAGAGTGTGTTTTCATTCAGTCCAATGCAAGGGGAGCTTTCCCGGCAAACACATGGTAACTATGTCCACAGAAGCTACTGCTGAGCACACTTTACTAACATAACACTTGAATATTTTTAGCAACTGTAACAACATTTATTTTGCAATATCAATCTTAATCTTGCTGCACCGCCTAGGACTAGAGAGAGTGGGTGCGACTAGCTCGAGAACAAATTCCACATGTAACACCATAAACAAATGTGATTGCATCATAGGGATTAAGGGATTTACAATTTTCCTCACATTAAATATTAATTGCAGTGAAATTCAGATAGATCTGTTTTATCACTTAAAAACTCATTTAACTACATTTCTCCTTACATTTAAAAAACAGTAGAATTAACATTGTTTATCTCGTAAAAAGTCTAAACCTCAGGCACAGAGAGCTCAGAAAAAAGGGCTGAGATCCCCCCCCCCCCCCCCCCCCCCCCGCAAAGACCCCCCCCATTCGTCTCTCAGACCATAGACCCCCCCTCCGAAAGCCAGAGTGTAATTTGAATCCTGAATGTAGGAAATATTGATTAATTGTTCTACATGAATATCTTACTGACTTTGACTGCTTACTGGCTTTTTGCACCTTCTGCAAAATTAAATCGTGGAAAAGTGTAGCCGGTGAATGCCATTGACTTTCTGTGGCTTGAACCCATGACAACAGCTCTGTTTCCCTGCTCTTCATGATCAGCTACAGCTCTGTTTCCCTGCTCTTCATGATCAGCTACAGCTCTGTTTCCCTGCTCTTCATGATCAGCTACAGCTCCCTCTGTTGATCAAAATTCATACTGAAATACCTGTGTGAAGATATCGCATAGACCTCTGAGAAATATCGCTATTTTAGGTTCCTTCATGGTTTGATGATATATTTGGAGAGATTTGTGTGATTCATACAGTATGTAAACTATGAGTAGAGAAGTTCCACCATTTTATACTCTTTGCTTGTTCAATGATGCCATACAAATTGTTAAACATTACTAATAATTTATAAGATTTTACCATACAAATATACATTATATACGTTAAACACATATCACAGAAGCACTACAAACAATATTAACAGACTCAGAAAAGCCACAATTAAATTTGAAAATTGCATATACAGGTATGTGCATCTGTTTAGATAATACTGAACAGGCTGTTCCACTAGTGTGTGCACTGTTTAGATAATACTGAACAGGCTGTTCCACTAGTGTGTGCACTGTTTAGATAATACTTAACAGGCTGTTCCACTAGTGTGTGCACTGTTTAGATAATACTGAACAGGCTGTTCCACTAGTGTGTGCACTGTTTAGATAATACTGAACAGGCTGTTCCACTAGTGTGTGCACTGTTTAGATAATACTGAACAGGCTGTTCCACTAGTGTGTGCACTGTTTAGATAATACTGAACAGGCTGTTCCCCTAGTGTGTGCACTGTTTAGATAATACTGAACAGGCTGTTCCACTAGTGTGTACACTGTTTAGATAATACTGAACAGGCTGTTCCACTAGTGTGTGCACTGTTTAGATAATACTGAACAGGCTGTTCCACTAGTGTGTGCACTGTTTAGATAATACTGAACAGGCTGTTCCCCTAGTGTGTGCACTGTTTAGATAATACTGAACAGGCTGTTCCACTAGTGTGTACACTGTTTAGATAATACTGAACAGGCTGTTCCACTAGTGTGTGCACTGTTTAGATAATACTGAACAGGCTGTTCCACTAGTGTGTGCACTGTTTAGATAATACTGAACAGGCTGTTCCACTAGTGTGTGCACTGTTTAGATAATACTGAACAGGCTGTTCCACTAGTGTGTGCACTGTTTAGATAATACTGAACAGGCTGTTCCACTAGTGTGTGCACTGTTTAGATAATACTGAACAGGCTGTTCCACTAGTGTGTACACTGTTTAGATAATACTGAACAGGCTGTTCCCCTAGTGTGTACACTGTTTAGAAAATACAGAAGTTAACAGGCTGTTCCACTAGTGTGTGCACTGTTTAGATAATACTGAACAGGCTGTTCTACTAGTGTGTGCACTGTTTAGATAATACTGAACAGGCTGTTCCACTAGTGTGTGCACTGTTTAGATAATACTGAACAGGCTGTTCCATTAGTGTGTGCACTGTTTAGATAATACTGAACAGGCTGTTCCACTAGTGTGTGCACTGCACAGCAGGGCTGAAAGAGACACATTACGTCTGGGGGAAATTAATTTGGTCCAATCAAATCTTGTCAGGAGTATTTTTAAATTAATGATGAAATAAATAACACCAACAACAAATAAATTACAAAAAATAGTAAGTCACTATATTGGCTCCCCTGTCGTATGATAAAGGAATAAAGGTGTTAATAGATGCAGTGAGAAGGATGAAGCAGCACAACAACATTTGATTTTGACTCATGTACATTATCACGTGTTGGAAATAAGGAAAATAAGAATGTCCGTTACACTTCATCAGACCATCTGGGTATGGCTCAAATGTGTTCAGAAATCCATTATAACAAATCAAATGGGTTCTTTATCCTGAATATCCTAAAATCCAAAATGTATAAAAAATACCCATTAATGGGGCGACATGGCTCAGGCAGTAAGAGCAGTCGTCTGGCAGTCGGAGGGTTGCCGGTTCGATCCCCTGCCCGGGCTGTGTTGAAGTGTCGCTGAGCAAGACACCTAACCCCCAAATGCTCCTGATGAGCTGGTCGGCACCTTGCATGGCAGCCAATCGCCGTCGGTGTGTGAGTGTGTGTGTATGAATGGGTGAATGGAGAAGCATCAATTGTATATAATATACAATGCCTGCCATTTACCATTTTACCATTTCATAAAAGTTCTTAGTCATGTGTGAATTGTTTGATTACAAAAGAGAAAATAAAATATGAAATCAGAAAACGCTGAAAAAAGACAAGGTGATTCCAAACCTTTGAACGGTAGTGTATTTGTATTGCACACAAAATGATGTGGTTATGGCCGGGCTGTGGGAAGTTAATAAGTCTAGGATCATTGACAGATACATTTTTTATTTCAGATTGTAGTCATTGGAGCCAATTAGACCTCAGCTGAGACAAGGCACAGTTAACATACTCCCAAAATGCAGATGATCCCAATGTGTGGAAATGTACCGTGGACATTGTTCGGTTTGATTTGAAATCTTCAGTCAGACGTTGCATATGCTGTGTGAATCTCCCTGCAGTGACTATGCTGATGCAACAGAATCTTATAAAGGGAGTCTAGACTGGATCTGTGAGTGTTCCTGACAGGTCAGCTATCGATTTCATCCTTCGATTTCAGGATCATAGCCAACATTTTACCCCTGTCTTCTAGCAATATATTATACAGTGACACATTTTTTGTTGGTTTAGCACTGTACTGTACTTGGGTGATCCATGTAGGAATTACAGCCTTTTTTATTTGTATCCCCCCAATTTTAGGGGACCAAAAGTAATTAACATACTGAATTAATTAGGGGACAAATGAAAATAATCTTAGATAAATGTAATACTTGGTTTCAACCCTGGGCAGTCGATGACTGCATGAAGGCTGTCACCCATGGACATCACCAGACACTGGGTATCTTCCCTGGTGGTGCTCTGCCTGTAGTCTGTGACCCATAGACATCACCAGACGCTGGGTATCTTCCCTGGTGGTGCTCTGCCTGTAGTCTGTGACCCATAGACATCACCAGACGCTGGGTATCTTCCCTGGTGGTGCTCTGCCTGTAGTCTATGACCCATAGACATCACCAGACGCTGGGTATCTTCCCTGGCGGTGCTCTGCCTGTAGTCTGTGACCCATAGACATCACCAGACGCTGGGTATCTTCCCTGGTGGTGCTCTGCCTGTAGTCTGTGACCCATAGACATCACCAGACACTGGGTATCTTCCCTGGTGGTGCTCTGCCTGTAGTCTGTGACCCATAGACATCACCAGACGCTGGGTATCTTCCCTGGTGATGCTCTGCCTGTAGTCTGTGACCCATAGACATCACCAGACGCTGGGTATCTTCCCTGGTGGTGCTCTGCCTGTAGTCTATGACCCATAGACATCACCAGACGCTGGGTATCTTCCCTGGTGGTGCTCTGCCTGTAGTCTGTGACCCATAGACATCACCAGACGCTGGGTATCTTCCCTGGTGATGCTCTGCCTGTAGTCTATGACCCATAGACATCACCAGACGCTGGGTATCTTCCCTGGTGATGCTCTGCCTGTAGCCTGTGACCCACAGACATCACCAGACGCTGGGTATCTTCCCTGGTGGTGCTCTGACAGGCCTGGACAGTAGCCATCTTCAGCCCCTGTTTGTTTAGTGGGATTTCTGCTTTCCGTCTTTTCTTCAGCAAGTGAGGCACATGTTCAGTTTAATTCATGTTGGGAGAATGAATTAGTCGGTCAAGAATATTCCACTTTCTGGTCCTTGGGTTGCTTAAGCAGTGTATTTGGGCTCCTACTGCAAGTTGAAGTGCCATCCAATTTTTTGAGTTTTGAGGAATTTGCTTGGGTCTGAGTAAATAAGTTGTCTATGAACACTTCAGAATTCATCCTGCTGCTGCAGGTACATCATCAATGAAGAGACATGAGCCAGTTCAAT
This sequence comes from Conger conger, assembly GCF_963514075.1. NCBI lineage: Eukaryota > Metazoa > Chordata > Actinopteri > Anguilliformes > Congridae > Conger > Conger conger. The sequence goes on along the minus strand of NC_083773.1, from coordinate 44,603,066 downwards.
GGCAGTCATACATGCCCGAGCCATAACACCCCCTCCACCATGTTTCACAGATAATAGCAAGAGAAGTTTCTTTCTTTCTCCACAATTTCCTTTTCCATCACTTGGATACTGGTTAGTACTTGTTTCATCTGTCCATAGGTCTTCCATGACTTTTTAGCAAACTCTAAGGTGGGTGACCTTTTCTTGAGGCTTTTGCATCTTGCAAAATCATGCTGGTGTCGTCTGACCTTTGTGGTGGTCTTTGGCACATCTATGCCTACATCCTCGAGGGTGTTCTTGATCTGTTCGACAGTTGAAAAGGGGTTTTCTTAAGAATTGGAAGTATTTCTCTGTCATCAACTACTGTGGTCATCTGTGGTCTACTACAGTGGTCGTCTGTGGTCTACTACAGTAGTCGTCTGTGGTCTACTACAGTGGTCGTCTGTGGTCTAGTGCAGTGGTCATCTGTGGTCTACCAATGTTTGCTATTGCTGAGCTCACCATTGTGCTCTTGCTTCTTAGCAATGAATCAAACTATTTTAACACAGCCACTGTGGTGGCGGCTCCTGAACTCAAAATCCAGGAGGCAGAAAATATCCACTCATCCAATATCCAATATCCAGGCTTGACCTGTTTTCAATCATTTTCCTTGATCAACAATGTGATTAAGTCACAAAGTGTTGGTACTATCAGGTGTAGCCACTTTACTCAGTGAGGTAAAACAGAAATAAAAATTAGTTTTCTGTACTCATACTGCGAGAATATTCATGCCGAAGATGTATGCATCAATACGCAAATTTAGTGATTTAAACAATTGAGCTCAGGTTAGATCGCCTTTATGGCAATGCAGTAGATTTTTTTTGTCTATGCTGGAAATAAAACATTGTCCCTATAAGTTGAATTACATTGTGCAGACTTTGTAGTGATGAAGTGCCTGAAGTGTAATCGATTAATCTCTCTAATATGGCGTGAAGAAGAAGCTATGTGCTTACCTGCCAACTGATCATTGGCAAACTTGTTAATCAAGGAAAATTATTGAAAACCGGTCAAGACCAATTCGTTTAAGGGGATATTTTCTACCTTCTCCATTTTGAGCTCCGGAGCAGCCACTGACCCAATGTTTTTTGAGAATGTCTCTGATCGATTTATTGAGATTCCTCAGCCTTGCGAGGACCTGTTTTTTTGGCATTGGCACTTCTTTGGTCTTCATGTTGTAAGATAACAGCAAAAAATTCCACACCTAGAATCAACTCAAAACCTTTTGTTAGCTTTCTTGTGGGTGAACTAATTATGCAACAACGCAGATTTGGCCAAGAAATGGCTGAGCAGCCAACTGTCCAGTTGCTTTTGGTCTCCTAAAATGAGTCATAACGTTGTAGTACAAGTGCCTCTCAAATTAAAGGCTTTTATGTTCTTCCTGTGTAGGTCATTGACTTGTTGGTGCACTTGTAAGTTTATCTTTTAAGAACCCAAGTACAGAAGTGTACAATTTGAGACACAGCCCTCGAGTTAACACCCTTTTCTATGAGAATTAAAGTAGTTATTGGCCCTTCACAAATTTAAATCTCATAATGGATCTGAGCTGGAATAATAGGTGTTTCTGCATACACTTTGTGTCTAAGAGTAACTTTGGTCCATCCTAAATTAGAATATGGATGATTTGTGATGTTAGATATCTAATGTTTAGAGTTTGGCCTTAAAGAAATAATATAATTGGATAGAGCAATCTTGTTCAAGGTCCATGCAATATAATGTTCCAAATAAGAATGGTGCTTGTTCTCCCATCCTCAAACCTAAATGAATCATCCTCTAACCTAAATGAATCATCCTCTAACCTAAAATGAATCATCCTCTAACATAAATGAATCATCCTCTAACCTAAATGAATCATCCTCTAACCCAAATGAATCATCCTCTAACCTAAATGAATCAGCCTTGGGGCAATCAAAAGTCAGGCTGATTCTCAAATCTAGGCCTACAATATATGGGTCCCACCTCCTGCTCATGTCTGATGGTCCCAGTCAGTTTGGACTTTTGTTTCTCCTACTATCTTCCATTTTAAACATTTTGCCCAACCAGAGCTGTTTTTGAGATGTTTCTTGGCTCATGCTGTGCCCATAATTCAAGCAAGGCTGGCTGATGTATGTGCAAATGGTGCCAGTGTAGTGTAATGGTTTGGGAGCTGTGCTTGCAACCCAAAAGACTGTACTTTGATTCAGGTTAAGTACCATTGAACAAAATACTCAAGTTGAATTGTTTCAATATATTTCCAGCTGGATGAATGGATGCAATGTTAAAATATTCAGTAGAATTTGGTAAGACACGCTAGAAAGCACATCTACTAAATGCCTGTAATGTACACAAAGTTTTGTGGAAATGTTAAATGAGCTGTAAAACTTTTCAATCACACAGTCCAGTGTTAATTAAACTTTAACACATATGAGTGTATATGAGCCCAGTAGGGTCTTTACTCTGTGAGTTGATTTAACACAATATTTTACGGTGCATCACTGTTTGATGGTCGCATGCTCTGTGGTTTATGAACAAATAAATAAAGTGTATTTTCATTATACACAATCAAGTTTCCATTAATTTATTTGTAACTGTCAGAATAATCTGGCAACACGAATAATACAATATGGAATGTCCATATGATAAGTCATTTTCATTATGCATGCCAGATATCAGCCTGTAATTGTGAACTGTCGAGCCTTTCCTCACTTCCTGTCGAGCCTTTCCTCACTTCCTGTCGAGCCTTTCCTCACTTCCTGTCGAGCCTTTCCTCACTTCCTGTCAAGCCTTTCCTCACTTCCTGTCGAGCCTTTCCTCACTTCCTGTCGAGCCTTTCCACACTTCCTGTCGTTTTCTTCCCCTCCTCCAGTACATCCAGGCAGAGCCTCCCACCAACAAGTCCCTGTCCAGCCTGGTGGTGCAGCTGCTGCAGTTCCAGGAGGAGGTGTTTGGGCGCCATGTCAGCAACCCCCCCCTCACCAAACTGCCGGTACACACACGCGCACAACACACAACACACACACACACACACGCACCACACACAATACGCACAACACACAACACACACACACACACACACACCACACACAACACACACATACGCACCACACACAACACACACACACGCACCACGCACAACACACACACACACCACGCACAACACACAACACACACACACGCACCACACACAGCACACATAAGCACCACACACAACACTCACACACATACGCTCCACGTACCACACACAACACACACACACGCACCACGCACCACACACAGCACACATACGCACCACACACAACACACACACACACGCGCACCACACACAACACACAACACACACACGTACCACACACAACACACACACATGCACCACACACAACACACATGCACACAACACACATACGCACCACCCACAACACAACACACACACGCACCACACGCAACACACACGCACCACACACAACACAACACGCATGCGCATAACACAACACAACACACTCGCACCACACACACCACACACAACACACATATGCACCACACACCACACACAACACAACACACATGCACAGAACACACACGCACCACATACAACACAACACACATGCACACAACACACACGCACCACACACAACACAACACACAACACACACGCACAACACACATGCACAACACAACACACATACGTACTACACTACACACAACACAACACACATACACACATATTTTTCTTACACAGATTTCTGTGAAAGATTTTTCCAGTTCAGTACGTCAACTCATATTTCAATGAACATGAAAATAGAAAGGCTTCAGATAAAAATATGTATACCTAATTTTATTTCCATTGCAGGTTTTTACAACTGCTTTGCCTGAATGTATCTATGCAGTTCCAATAGGACACTATTACTGTATTAGAGTATAATGCACTGACACTTGCACAGCAATGTTGTGTGATCTGCAATTATTTGCTCTCGTAGTTCATGTGGGTGGATGGTGTTGTTTGCCAACACTGTATTGACAATGGCCAGTTCCTGTTCATGGGTAAACAGATGTTGCCTTACACTCGCAGTACCACACAGTAACATCAAAACTGTTTTACATGTAGTACAGTTTTGATGTTTGATGAGGGAGGCTGACCAGAAAGTCAAATATACACTGAATGAGTACTTTATTAGGTATTTTTAGACTTATTAAATCTATCCACTTAGAGGTTTGATACGTTGTATGTTCAGAGATGCTCTTCTGCATACTACTGTTGTAATGTGTGATTATTTGCGTTACTGTCACCTTCCTGTCAGCTCCGACCAGTGTCCTCCTCCTCTGACCTCTCCCATTAACAACGCGTTCCTTGCCCTCTGTACTGCTGCTCACTGGACACAACACACACGCACCACACACTGGATGTTTTCTGTTTTTCGTACCATTCTCTGAAAACTCTAGAGATTTCTGTGATACTCAAACTACCCTGTCTGGCACCAGTAATCATTCCAAGGTCAAAGTCACTTAGATCACATTTCTTCCCTATTCTGACATTTGGTCAACAACTGAACCTCTTGACGATGTCTGCATGCTTTCATGCATTTAGTTGCTGCCACATGATTGGCTGATGAAATATTTGCATTAACAAGCTGGTGTAGAGGTCTACCTAATAAAGTGGTCACTGAGTGTATATCATGTAGTTTAGGTTGATCAGAAGATTCTAGCTGCATGAAGTTTAAATTTAAAAAGTGAATAGTGGTTTTCTTAAGAATACGGATAACAGTGTCTGCCAAGTACCAATAATGTAATGTAATTTTAAATCTAGTAAAATGCCTCTCCTTCACTTTCCCTCTACAGATGAAGTGTTTTCTGGATTTTAAGTCAGGAGGAGCACTCTGTCATATCCTGGCGGCTGCCTACAAGTTCAAGAGTGACCAGGGATGGTGAGCTGAACTGAGTCTCAACAAATACCTCACACAGATTTAACCAGGGAGCTGAGTCTCAACAAATACCTCACACAGATTTAAACAGGGCTGAGTCTCCACAAAGACCTCACACAGATTTAACCAGGGAGCTGAGTCTCCACAAAGATACCTCACACAGATTTAACCAGGGAGCTGAGTCTCAACAAATACCTCACACAGATTTAAACAGGGCTGAGTCTCCACAAAGACCTCACACAGATTTAACCAGGGAGCTGAGTCTCCACAAAGACCTCACACTGATTTAACCAGGGAGCTGAGTCTCCACAAAGACCTCACACTGATTTAACCAGGGAGCTGAGTCTCCACAAAGACCTCATACTGATTTAACCAGGGAGCTGAGTCTCAACAAATACCTCACACAGATTTAACCAGGGAGCTGAGTCTCAACAAATACCTCACACAGATTTAAACAGGGCTGAGTCTCCACAAAGACCTCACACAGATTTAACCAGGGAGCTGAGTCTCCACAAAGACCTCACACTGATTTAACCAGGGAGCTGAGTCTCCACAAAGACCTCACACTGATTTAACCAGGGAGCTGAGTCTCCACAAAGACCTCACACTGATTTAACCAGGGAGCTGAGTCTCCACAAAGACCTCACACAGATTTAACCAGGGAGCTGAGTCTCCACAAAGACCTCACACTGATTTAACCAGGGAGCTGAGTCTCCACAAAGACCTCACACAGATTTAACCAGGGAGCTGAGTCTCCACAAAGACCTCACACAGATTTAACCAGAGCTTAGTCTCCACAAAGACCTCACGCAGATTTACCCAGGGAGCTGAGTCTCCCCAAAGACCTCACACAGATTTAACCAGGGAGCTGAGTCTCCACAAAGACCTCACACAGATTTAACCAGGGAGCTGAGTCTCCACAAAGACCTCACACAGATTTAACCAGGGAGCTGAGTCTCCACAAAGACCTCACACAGATTTAACCAGGGAGCTGAGTCTCCACAAAGACCTCACACTGATTTAACCAGGGAGCTGAGTCTCCACAAAGACCTCACACAGATTTAACCAGAGCGTGTGACTGATTGATGTGACTAACGCTGTGTGACTGATTGATGTGACTAATGGTGTCTATCTGACTGATTGATGTGACTAACGCTGTCTGACTGATTGATGTGACTAACGCTGTCTGACTGATTGATGTGACTAACGCTGTCTGACTGATTGATGTGACTAACGCTGTCTGACTGTTTGATGTGACTAACGCTGTGTGACTGATTGATGTGACTAAGGCTGTCTGACTGATTGATGTGACTAATGCTGTCTGACTGATTGATGTGACTAACGCTGTCTGACTGATTGATGTGACTAACGCTGTGTGACTGATTGATGTGACTAAGGCTGTCTGACTGTTTGATGTGACTAACGCTGTCTGACTGATTGATGTGACTAACGCTGTCTGACTGATTGATGTGACTAATGCTGTCTGACTGATTGATGTCACTAATGCTGTGTGACTGATTGATGTGACTAATGGTGTCTCTCACTGACCAGTTTCTGTTTCCCAGGCGCAGGTTTGACTTCCAGAACCCGTCCCGAATGGACCGCAATGTTGAGATGTTCATGAACATTGAAAAGTCCCTGGTGCAGGTGAGGCAGAGCCATACGTTACTTTCCTGTGCATGTTCCTCTATCAACAGGGCTGAACCCTCTGTCTCTCTCTCTCTGTATTGGTCAGAATAACTGTCTCAGTCGGCCAATCATCTATCTCAGTTCTGAAATTGAGCCAAAGCTATTGGGGAAGATAAAGGACATCATAAAACGACACCAGGTACGTCCGTCCGTCCGTCCGCACCAGCACGAAACCACACATGATATGACCCTCTGAGACTTAACAGGGAAACAGGATGTTTTATCATATTGGGATCAGTTATGGACTTCCTGTTCACATTGCCACCCCCTTCCCAAGGGCTCGGTGACTGAGGACAAGGCGGCCAGTTCGCATGTGGTGGTCCCGATACCAGCAAGCCTGGAGGAGGGTGAGGAGAAGTTTCTGGAATGAGTGTTTTGCAGTTGATGGGACTGAGAGAATACCTGTAAGAGCAGAAGGCATGAGATGGTTAAATTGACTGTAAAGGGGCTGGAAATAGTTGAAATAACCATAAGGTATTTCACTGAGGGATGTATCCACTATATATCTACCAACTGTCTAATCAAAGTAATGTCAATAACTATAATAACATCAAATCAGACATAAAGTATGTATTGAAAAAAGCATCATAATTGCAAAATGAGACTAAAACATTTATTGGCCATTCGGTCAAGTACTTCTTGATGTCATGTACAAAATACCTGACCTGAACAAAATAAATGCTTGGAATTCAGTAATAAATCAAAATAAAAAAACTCCCAGCTAACCTAAATAATCCCCACATAGGAATAGATGGAAATGTTTAGACTGATATAAATCAATATTGATTTAACCTAGTTTTGGCATTGATTGTGCAGTCTGGCAAGATACTTAAGTGCTGGTAAAATATGAACTCTGTGTGTGTGTGTGTGCGTGTGCGTGTGCGTGTGCGTGTGTGTGTGTGAGAGTGTGTGTGTGTGTGTGTGTGTGTGTGTGAGAGAGTGTGTGTGTGTGCGTGCTCTCCCATGTAACTCTTTTTTTCTCTCAGAGGAATGGGTGCGTCCAGTGATGAAGAGAGATAAGCAGGTTCTGCTTCACTGGGGGTATTCCCCTGACAGGTACAGTCTCCCCCCCTATCTAAACCTAACTCTGTCACTGATTAACCCAACCCTAACTCCTCACAGTCTCTCACTGTCACTGGTTAACCCAACCCTAACTCCTCACAGTCTCTCACTGTCACTGGTTAACCCAACCCTAACTCCTCACACTCTCTCACTGTCACTGATTAACCCAACCCTAACTCTTCACACTCTCTCACTGTCACTGATTAACCCAACCCTAACTCCTCATCCTCTCACTGTCACTGATTAACCCAACCCTAACTCCTCACACTCTCTCACTGTCACTGATTAACCCAACCCTAACTCCTCACACTCTCTCACTGTCACTGATTAACCCAACCCTAACTCCTCACACTCTCTCACTGTCACTGATTAACCCAACCCTAACTCCTCATCCTCTCACTGTCACTGATTAACCCAACCCTAACTCCTCACACTCTCTCTCTGTCACTGATTAACCCAACCCTAACTCCTTACACTCTCTCACTGTCACTGATTAACCCAACCCTAACTCCTCACACTCTCTCACTGTCACTGATTAACCCAGCCCTAACTCTTCACACTCTCTCACTGTCACTGATTAACCCAACCCTAACTCCTCACACTCTCTCACTGTCACTGATTAACCCAACCCTAACTCCTCACACTCTCTCACTGTCACTGATTAACCCAACCCTAACTCCTCACACTCTCTCACTGTCACTGATTAACCCAACCCTAACTCCTCATCCTCTCACTGTCACTGATTAACCCAACCCTAACTCCTCACACTCTCTCACTGTCACTGATTAACCCAACCCTAACTCTTCACACTCTCTCACTGTCACTGATTAACCCAACCCTAACTCCTCACACTCTCTCACTGTCACTGATTAACCCAACCCTAACTCCTCACACTCTCTCACTGTCACTGATTAACCCAACCCTAACTCCTCATCCTCTCACTGTCACTGATTAACCCAACCCTAACTCCTCACACTCTCTCACTGTCACTGATTAACCAAAGCCTAACTTCTCACACTCTCTCACTGTCACTGATTAACCCAACCCTAACCCCTCATCCGCTCACTGTTACTGCCATACTCATTGAGCTGTGCTGTGCTCATTGGGCTGTGCTGTATCATTGAGCTGTGCCATACTCATTGAGCTGTGCTGTATCATTGAGCTGTGCTGTGCTCATTGGGCTGTGCTGTATCATTGAGCTGTGCTGTGCTCATTGAGCTGTGCTGTATCATTGAGCTGTGCCATACTCATTGAGCTGTGCTGTATCATTGAGCTGTGCCATACTCATTGAGCTGTGCTGTATCATTGAGCTGTGCTGTGCTCATTGGGCTGTGCTGTATCATTGAGCTGTGCCATACTCATTGAGCTGTGCTGTATCATTGAGCTGTGCTGTGCTCATTGGGCTGTGCTGTATCATTGAGCTGTGCCATACTCATTGAGCTGTGCTGTATCATTGAGCTGTGCTGTGCTCATTGGGCTGTGCTGTATCATTGAGCTGTGCTGTATCATTGGGCTGTGCTGTGCTCATTGGGCTGTGCTGTATCATTGAGCTGTGCTGTGCTCATTGAGCTGTGCTGTATCATTGAGCTGTGCTGTATCATTGAGCTGTGCTGTATCATTGGGCTGTGCTGTGCTCATTGGGCTGTGCTGTTTCCTCACAGCTATGACACCTGGATTCCTGCCAGTGAGGTGGAGGCCTCTGTGGAAGATCCCCCCAGTCCAGAGAAACCAAGGAAGGTGAGTGTGGGAAGGGGCGCTATTTATTCATTTAGTTATTAATCTAGCCATCTGCCTACCTGCATACCTTTATTTAACCAGGTTGGTAATCTCAGAACTCCAATCTCATTTTTCATTACTTAAATTTGCTGGGAATGTTTTAGTAAATCACACGTAGGGGTTGATAAGCTGTTGATAAGCTGGCCAGGTGTAGAGAGCATGTTTTTGTAGGCATTTGGGTCAACTTCCCTGCTCTTAACAATAGTGTAATGAGATCTTTAATGACCGCAGTAACAACCTTGGTGGACCTGAACTCTCAACTTGTACCCCACATAAAGCTTTATGGGGCAGTGGGGCAGTGCTGGCCTCCTTGCTACTCAGCACTTGATGAATGAGAGTTAACTTAGCACATAGATGTGATGTCCTCATTTTAGCACCTGGAAACCTGAGGACTCGCTCACTTTGCCCTCGACAGGTGCATGCCAAGTGGATCCTGGACCTGGACCAGTTCAATGAGTGGATGAATGAGGAAGACTACGAGGTGGGCGAGGGCGGCCCCAGGAGGAAGAGGATCTCGGCCAAGACCCTGACAGATGAGGTGTCCACCCCAGACGAGCGGCGGGACCGGAAGCCGGGCAGCGCCAAGAAGAGGAAGCGCTCGCCTTCGCCCTCCCCAACCCCACCGCCCCAGGAGAGCAAGAAGAAGAACACCAAGAAGGGGTATGTTGTGTCAAACCCCATCCCCTCTGACCACCACACCATACATGGTTACCACCTGGCACCCCTTTTCCAGAATCTTCCACAGCTTGTGTTCTAGAATCTGCCACAGCTTGTGTTCCAGAATCTTCCACAGCTTGTGTTCCAGAATTTCCACAGCTTGTGTTCCAGAAACTTCCACAGCTTGTGTTCTAGAATCTGCCACAGCTTGTGTTCCAAAATCTTCCACAGCTTGTGTTCCAGAATTTCCACAGCTTGTGTTCCAGAAACTTCCACAGATTGTGTTCTAGAAACTGCCACAGCTTCCGTAAAAGGTACAATTAGTAATTTCGGACTCGTAATGGTCAAGGGAGGAATTGCAACAACAAACAACCTCGAACTACAACACTGTTTATGCTTCCCACAGTCTGGAAAGCTGATAGTGACAAGCGCAACAGAGCCTGCTGTCTTTTCGTAGTGTTCTAGCAAGAAAATGTTCGCCGAACAGGTGACTTTATGAAATCTTGACTTTGGTGTGCTACACAACACTATTTATATTTATTGTCTTTTTAAAGTTTTCACTTTAGCTAACCAACTATATTGTGAGCAAGCAAGTTATTTGGCTACGTAACTAGCTGGCTATATAACTAAGATATGATAGTCTACCACGAACGATGCAACTGTAACTTACAGTTTGAGATAATTAAAGGTTTAGCTAAACATGGATGGTGGCGGCATGGATGGTGCAGTGGGTAGCACTGCCGCCTCACAGCAAGGAGGTCCTGGGTTCAAATCCCCGTCAGCCGGGGCTTCTCTGTGTGGAGTTTGCATGTTCTCCCCGTGTCTGCGTGGGTTTCCTCCGGGTACTCCGGTTTCCTCCCACAATCCAAAGACATGCATGTTAGGCTGATTGGAGAGTCTAAATTGCCCATAGGTATGAGTGTGTGAGTGAATGGTGTGTGTGCCCTGCAATGGACTGGCGACCTGTCCAGGGTGTATTCCTGCCTTTCGCCCAATGTATGCTGGGATAGGCTCCCCCTGCGACCCTGTTCGGGATAAGCGGGTTAGGATAATGAATGAATGAATGAATTAATGATAAACATGGATGATTGAACACGTAAAGAGATAAAACTAATATGTAGCTGCCCAAATTGCACTCCAGGCAAGCGATCACTGAAACTGTATACTATTGCTTATCTAGTTAGAAAACAATATGAGTTTGCTATCAGTAACAACAAGAACATTAGCTATTACTAGTTAGCTTCCTGAATTTACAAATATCCACCTAAAGCACAACGCTTGTGCAATCGCTACTATGTTCATATTGCCTATATTTTATCATAAGTGGATATTTGAAATTTGTCATGCTAACTATAGCTAATTTGCTTGTTGCTACCGATAACAAACTGGTATTGTTTTATAACTAGATATGTAGTCTTCACTTGGATAATGAGGAATAGTGTACAGTGTGATCGCTTGTCTGGAGTGCAATTTGGGCAGCAACACGAACAATCACAATAACCCCCATGGCATTGGCTATGGCAGTTAGAACCATCCATCCATCCATTATCTGAACCTGCTTATCCTGAACAGGGTCGCAGGGGGGCTGGAGCCTATCCCAGCATACATTGGGCGAAAGGCAGGAATATACCCTGGACAGGTCGCCAGTCCATCACAGGGCACACACACCATTCACTCACACACTCATACCTACGGCCAATTTAGACTCTCCAATCAGCCTAACATGCATGTCTTTGGACTGTGGGAGGAAACCGGAGTACCCGGAGGAAACCCACGCAGACACGGGGAGAACATGCAAACTCCGCACAGAGAGGCCCCAGCCGACGGGGATTCGAACCCAGGACCTCCTTGCTGTGAGGCGGCAGTGCTACCCACTGCATCATCCGTGCCGCCCAGTTAGAACCAATTTTTCACCAATAAGCTTTAATTGTTGTACAGCTGTACAATGTTTTGATACACTTTTAGACCCGAATTTAAGGACTATAAACTCAGGCAGAGGGTGAGTCAACATGTCAGTAAGCCCTTTTCAATGATAGGAAGGGATTTGCAATGGTTTGTAACAGTGTTTTAACAGAAAGATCTTACCTATTGTACCTGTAAGACACACCACTGGGAGTGAAGAGGTGGACACAGTGTAGCTGGATTAGACTGGTGTTTATTGAGTGAATCTGTTCACCCTCATGGGGTCCTGGCTAAAAAAAGGTTTTTGTCGTTTTGATTCTCTTGCTAGTGCAGTTCTTGGTCTTGGAAACAGGTAAAAGCACACATTAAAACATTTTTTAACCATTTTTAAATCTCTGGCTGATCAAGTAATGCATTGGTGACCTCTACTCATATGTAAAATCTCAAAACTAAAAAAACTCAACATCAACAAAATGTTACTAATGAATGCATCTAATGAAGGCATTTTTGTTCTTTGTGAAAATAGATTAATTTGAATGTATTCAAAGGGTTAATGTTCTGCTGGGTCAGTACCAGAGTTTTCCCCAAACCTTTTAAAGCACAGCCCTAGAGCCCAGATCCCACAGCAGTCTGTGGGGTGAACTCCACTCAGTATTCCTCACTAGGCACTAGATGTTCTGCACAGCATGACTATGTTTTGACTTGGTCTGTGATTTACAGCTCATAATAGCTCCACCAATTAATTGGTTAGGGACTACATGTTGTTTCTAGTTTAACATGTGCGTTTGTTTTTGTGTGTGTGTGTGCTGTTTTGTGTGTGTGTGTGTGTGTGTGTGTGTGTGTGCATGTGCTGTTTTGTGTGTGTGTGTGTGTGTGTGTGTGTGTGTGTGCTGTTTTGTGTGTGTGTTTGCCTCTCTCCAGACCCACGACTCCATACACCAAATCAAAGCGGGGGCATCGGGAGGAGGAGCAGGAAGACCTGACCAAAGAGCTGGACGAGCCATCGCCTGTGCCCACGGTGGAGGAGGTCACTCTGCCCAAAGCTGGTATAGCCTCTCACCTAATGCACAACTCTCATCTAATGCACAACTCTCACCTAATACACAACTCTCACCTAATGCACAACTATCACCTAATGCACAACTCTCACCTAATACACAACTCTCACCTAATACACAACTCTCACCTAATGCACAACTCTCACCTAATGCACAACTCTCACCTAATGCACAACTCTCATCTATGCACTACTGGGTGGCCTGTAGCCTAGTGGCTAAGGTACATGACTGGGACCAACAAGGTTGGTGGTTCAAGCCCCGCTATAGCCACCATAAGATCTGCACAGCCGTTGGGTACTTGGATAAAAGCATCAGTTAAATACCAGTAATGTAATGTAATGGAATGTATCGCCACTTACCTGCTCTCACCTAATCACTTCATCCATGTACAGTATGGCAGTCAAATGTATTGTACCTTTCTGTGGAATTATTCTGTCTGATAACCTTGGCTTATTTCTGTGCTCTGAAACATTACCTCGGTGTTGTTTTACAGTGAACACAAAGAAAGACTCAGAATCGACCCCAGTAAAGGGTGGCACTATGACTGACCTTGGTGAGTGGTGGGTGTGTCCATACCTGTATCTTCTCCAAAGCACTGTCCACTGTGTCCCCCTATTCATTCCTCTCCCTGTTGTCCCCCCCGCTCCCTCTCTACCTGTTATTCTTCATTACTGTGTGATATGGTGAATTAATGAGAGCCCCCCTCTTTGTCCTTCTCTCTCTCACTCTTCCTGCCTTCTCCCATGGGACAGATGAACAGGAGGACGAGTCTATGGAAATAGTGGGGAAGGTAAGCCTGTACAGTCATAACCAATGGGCCTTTAAGTTTGGAAGTAATGGGCCAGTTTCACGGACACAGCTTAAGCCGAGTGCTGGACTAAATTCAGTTTTCAATGGAGATTATCCATTCATAACAGTTTAGTCCAGGACTAAGCTTATTCTGTGACTCAGAAATTGGCCCAATGTCTAACACTTCCAGATCTTTGGAGAACAGTCTTGTTAGATTCCCATTGGTTTGTAAGAAAACACAGTGTGAGAACATTCACCCCAGCCAGCCCCCCCCAACACAGGTTTACAGTGTATTTATTGTTGGGGACAACATTCAGTCACAGAAAATGGATTACAGACATGCATGCCATCTATGAGCTTACTGCTAACATCCCCTGCTTCCTTTCCCAGTAGAATGCAATACATTTTCTTTTCTAAATCTGAAATTATGAATTTGACATTCCAAGTCCAATACAGCAATGTCTAGACTCCTGTTAACCTTCTATGAAATGTTCTGGGGGACAAAACTTGTCAGCTGGCCTGACGCACACGTGCGATGCACACTCTGTTCTGTCCGTCCGTCTGTCCGTCCGTGCCCTCAGGAGGAAGAGGAGGGCTCCCCCAGTGTGAAAGGAGAGCCGGTGAAGAGCACTGACCTTCACGAAGACAACGTGACGGAGCAGACCCACCACATCATCATCCCCAGCTACGCCGCCTGGTTCGACTACAACAGGTACGCACGCACACGCCATGACCCGTTCAGTGTGCCGTGCTTCACACCTGCTGCAAGCCTGTGAGGCCTATCACTGAAGCCTGGTTATGTTGTGGGGAAATGTTGGTTTACAGATTAAAGAGAAGGGTCAAAAGCTCTATGTAACTTAATTCCAGGAATAAATTCCTTATTCTGCATCTAACACAGCTTGAAATACTCGGTGTGACACAGTCTGATATCCTCAGTGTGACACAGTCTGAGATACTCAGTGTGACACAGTCTGATATACTCAGTGAGACACAGTCTGATATACTCAGTGTGACACAGTCTGAGATACTCAGTGTGACACAGTCTGAGATACTCAGTGAGACACAGTCTGAGATACTCAGTGAGACACAGTCTGAGATACTCAGTGAGACAGTCTGATATACTCAGTGAGACACAGTCTGAGATACTCAGTGAGACACAGTCTGAGATACTCAGTGAGACACAGTCTGAGATACTCAGTGAGACAGTCTGATAAACTCAGTGTGACAGTCTGATATACTCAGTGAGACACAGTCTGATAAACTCAGTGTGACACAGTCTGATATACTCAGTGAGACACAGTCTGAGATACTCAGTGTAGCACAGTCTGATAAACTCAGTGTGACAGTCTGATATCCTCAGTGTAGCACAGTCTGATAGACTCAGTGTGACACAGTCTGATAGACTCAGTGTAGCACAGTCTGATATATTCAGTGTGGTAGTTGAAGCATGCCTTCAAATGCTGTATCTCTGGTTTTTGGAAATAAAATTATGTTTCGTTTCATGTTTTATATTACCTCAGGATCTGTGTGACTGAAATCTCCTTTTCCCTACCTGCCGCTCCCTCTGTCTCTCTCTTTCTCCCCCTCTCTCTCTCTCTCTCCCCCTCTCTCCCCCCGCTGTCTCCCTCTCCCTCGCTCTCTCTCTCTCACACTCTTTCTCCCCCTCTCTCTCACTCTCTCTCACTATCTTCCCCTTTCTCTCTCACTCTCCCCCCTCTCTCTCTCTCTCTCACTCTCCCCCTCTCGCTCTCTCTCTCTCTCACTCTTCTCTCCTTCTTAGTGTTCACGCCATTGAGCGCAGAGCCCTCCCAGAGTTCTTCAATGGGAAGAATAAGTCCAAGACTCCAGAAATGTGAGTTCTCAGCTCTGACATTCATTAATCTTTTGAGAAGTTATGTACTGGAATAAATCTTTTCAAACTTTTGATCATGAAACCCCAAACTGAAATATTTTAAAAGATGATTGTCTGTGTGGATTTTTCCCGTGGATTAATGTTATGAACGTTTTGGGGAAATCACCCACTTAGCTTTACTTCCATTTGTTTGTTTCTCAAGTTTAAAGACAAATGTTTACATCTAGGAAATGAAGAAACTAGGGTAGGAAAGATTGCCCTCAGTGCCCATCTGTGGGGATGCTTGCCTAGCTGGGGCGTATACTGTACTCTGAAGGGAGCTTAATATACCCAGGGTTTCTTTGTGTTAGTTGGATTAACGAAGCTTAACCAACTGCAATCGTTCTTCACTACTTTCTCAAAGGTGGTTATAAACTTGTGAAGTGAACATGGGCTCTGTTAATAAACTTGCGAAATACCAGATTTTAATCATAAACAGAAGAATTGTCCCATAATTAAGGGAAGTAGACATGTGTGCATAGGGTTCATGAAGCTTGCATATTTAGCAAACTCAGGTTACACTTGAGTGTGTATATTTATTTTGAAAAATTATAATTGAATTTGTTGCCATGCAGTCCATGACTGACCTCAAGTGCAGTGCTCTAACTCATCTTAAATGTGTTTGTTTGAAGTTACCTCGCCTACAGGAACTTCATGATAGACACATACCGCCTCAATCCCCAGGAGTACCTCACCTCCACAGCCTGCCGCAGGAACCTGGCCGGCGACGTGTGCGCCATCATGAGGTGAGGAGGACTTACTGCACCTGAGGACAAGTGATGGCCATTTTCCGTCTTTTCTAATTCATAATCACCAAAAAATCCATCCATCCATCCATTATCTGAACCCACTTATCCTGAACAGGGTCGCAGGGGGGCTGGAGCCTATCCCAGCATACATTGGGCGAAAGGCAGGAATACACCCTGGACAGGTCGCCAGTCCATCGCAGGGCACACACACCATTCACTCACACACTCATACCTACGGGCAATTTAGACTCTCCAATCAGCCTAACCTGCATGTCTTTGGACTGTGGGAGGAAACCGGAGTACCCGGAGGAAACCCACGCAGACACGGGGAGAACATGCAAACTCCGCACAGAGAGGCCCCGGCCGACGGGGATTCGAACCCAGGACCTCCTTGCTGTGAGGCGGCAGTGCTACCCACTGCGCCATCCGTGCCGCCATCACCAAAAAATGATTCACCAAATAAGATTAATTGGCAATGCAGCAACACTTTTACACAAACATTTTAAGAATCTATTTGTGTCTATATCTGTTCCCCATCCAGTTCTCTCACTCAACAGTTCTTTCCTACAGTACCCATAGGCTACAGACTGTTGTCCCTGCTCTGTCCTGAGAGCCTATCTGAGCAGGTTCTTCTGACTGTGCCCCCCAGGGTGCATGCGTTTCTGGAGCAGTGGGGTCTGATCAACTACCAGGTGGATGCAGAGAGCCGGCCCACCCCCATGGGTCCACCCCCCACCTCCCACTTCCACGTGCTGGCTGACACGCCCTCCAGCCTGGTGCCCCTGCAGCCTAAAGCCACTCAGGTGCTACCGCTGAAACATTCACACATTCAACAATACTGCACCTTTTATCATTCAGTAAGAATGGAGACTTAGGATCTTTTGAAAATATTTGCTTGTTTTATGTTACTCTTTGCTTGACAGGTGAATTTTTTTCTCATCTCATTGTCATTGAGTCAAACTTACCTCATTGGCAGATTTTTGGTCTCATTTGGCGAAAAGGTAATGGAAATAAGATCGTAAGTCTAACCCCACCTCCCCCCACCCCCTAGGCCCCCGCCTCCCAGCAGATCCTGTCCTTCCCAGAGAAGGTGAAGGAGAAGCCCGCAGACCTGCAGAACTTCGGCCTGAGGACCGACATTTACAGCAAGAAGAGCGGGCCTGCCAAGGTGAACAGAGCTGGGCACGAGGGTCAGGGCACGAGGGTCAGGGCACGAGGGTCAGGGCGCGAGGGTCAGGGCACGAGGGTCAGGGCACGAGGGTCAGGGCACGAGGGTCAGGGCACGAGGGTCAGGGCACGAGGGTCAGGGCTGCAGCGGACCAGAGGGAGGGGAGTTAACCCACCGCATGGTGTGGCAGTGTTGGGAGGGGAGTTAGCCCACAGCAACGTGTGGCAGTGTTGGGTAGGGAGGGGAGTTAGCCCACGGCATGGTGTGGCAGTGTTGGGAGGGGAGTTAACCCACCGCATGGTGTGGCAGTGTTGGGAGGGGAGTTAACCCATGGCATGGTGTGGCAGTGTTGGGTGTGGCAGTGTTGGGTAGGGAGGGGAGTTTAGCCCACGGCATGGTGTGGCAGTGTTGGGTAGGGAGGGGAGTTTAGCCCACGGCATGGTGTGGCAGTGTTGGGTGTGGCAGTGTTGGGCAGGGAGGGGAGTTAACCCACAGCAATGTGTGGCAGTGTTGGGTAGGGAGGGGAGTTAGCCCACCGCATGGTGTGGCAGTGTTGGGTAGGGAGGGGAGTTAGCCCACCGCATGGTGTGGCAGTGTTGGGAGGGGAGTTAACCCACAGCATGGTGTGGCAGTGTTGGGTGTGGCAGTGTTGGGTAGGGAGGGGAGTTTAGCCCACGGCATGGTGTGGCAGTGTTGGGTAGGGAGGGGAGTTTAGCCCACGGCATGGTGTGGCAGTGTTGGGTGTGGCAGTGTTGGGCAGGGAGGGGAGTTAACCCACAGCAATGTGTGGCAGTGTTGGGTAGGGAGGGGAGTTTAGCCCACGGCATGGTGTGACAGTGTTGGGTAGGGAGGGGAGTTTAGCCCACGGCATGGTGTGGCAGTGTTGGGTAGGGAGGGGAGTTTAGCCCACGGCATGGTGTGGCAGTGTTGGGTAGGGAGGGGAGTTTAGCCCACGGCATGGTGTGACAGTGTTGGGTAGGGAGGGGAGTTTAGCCCACGGCATGGTGTGGCAGTGTTGGGTAGGGAGGGGAGTTTAGCCCACGGCATGGTGTGGCAGTGTTGGGTAGGGAGGGGAGTTTAGCCCACGGCATGGTGTGGCAGTGTTGGGTAGGGAGGGGAGTTTAGCCCACGGCATGGTGTGACAGTGTTGGGTAGGGAGGGGAGTTTAGCCCACGGCATGGTGTGGCAGTGTTGGGTAGGGAGGGGAGTTTAGCCCACGGCATGGTGTGGCAGTGTTGGGTAGGGAGGGGAGTTTAGCCCACGGCATGGTGTGACAGTGTTGGGTAGGGAGGGGAGTTTAGCCCACGGCATGGTGTGGCAGTGTTGGGTAGGGAGGGGAGTTTAGCCCACGGCATGGTGTGACAGTGTTGGGTAGGGAGGGGAGTTTAGCCCACGGCATGGTGTGGCAGTGTTGGGAGGGGTGGGGAGTTTAGCCCACGGCATGGTGTGGCAGTGTTGGGTGTGGAAGTGTTGGGTAGGGAGGGGAGTTTAGCCCATGGCATGGTGTGGGAGTGTTGGGAGGGGTGGGGTGCTGACCTGTAGCAGGGGGCTGGTTGGGGCGCTGCGTGCTGAGACAAGTGATTGACAGGTGATTGACAGGTGATTGACAGGTGATTGTGACCTCACCTCCTTTCCTCCTCAGAGTAAGAGTGCCGCCAGCGCCACACGAGAATGGACAGAACAGGAAACCCTGCTGCTGCTGGAGGTAAACGAGTGTACCCCTCTCCCCCCTTTACTCTTCCCCTCTCCTCACTCCCTTTCCTCTCCCTCTCCCTCTCCCTCTCCTTCACTGTCCCTCTCCCTCTGCCTCTCCTTCACTCTTCCCTTCTCCTCACTCACTTTCCTCTCTTTCACTCTCCCTCTCCTTCACTCTCCCTCTGCCTCTCCTTTACTCTTCCCTTCTCCTCACTCACTTTCCTCTCTTTCACTCTCCCTCTCCTTCACTCTCCCTCTGCCTCTCCTTCACTCTTCCCTTCTCCTCACTCACTTTCCTCTCTTTCACTCTCCCTCTCCTTCACTCTCCCTCTCCCTCTCCTTCACTCTCCCTCTCCCTCTCCTTTACTCTTCCCTCTCCCTCACTCCCTTTCTCCCTCCTTATATGCATATGTGGACTACCGTGCAAAAGTCTTAGACTCCCTACATTCTTTATATTCTACACATTTGGTAATAGATATGTTTTGTGTTTCTGATGTTTGAAGAAATTTGGCAAAGGGCCATGACAAATATTGATTTGATTTAGTTTTCAACTGTTTACTGCTCTTTATGGTAAATATTTTGATATTTAGAAACTTTCCTTATTTTTTACATGTGCCTAAGACTTTTGCACATGCTCACAGATGAGCCACAAAACTTACCAATCACAGGTGTGATGAATTGGTTAATGAATTAGGCAGTTTGCATCCCAGCATGCTCTGGGTTATGTACAGAAAATGCTGGGCACGTCTGGTTGCCTATGAGTGTAGGTGTCAATATCTGTTCTTGTCTTATTTGTGAATATGCATAATATTTAACAGCCTAAGTTCTGTTTGAAAAGCAAGAGTGCAAAGAAGTTAGAGTCAAGATCCCCAAAGTGTTCTCGGTTCCCACCAAATATGTATATCTAGGACGCATCAGATGCATCCAAGCACAACAAGAATGGACTTATCCCATCATATGACAAGCTGCAACTTTGCGATAGCCAAATATGTACTCTTCTAACTATTTAGCTGAGGTATCTAGACCTATCTTTACCTGATATTATCAAGGAAAGACATCTGAAGTGGCATTAGCCTTTTTAGTGCAGTGCAAGTTCAATACACGTTTTTTAGAAAAAAAATGAGAAAATAGAATATTTTATAACTTCAAGTCTATTGAAGACATTGTCCTATGATACTATAAACACCTAATTATCTCAGCGATGTTCTCCAGGGGCCAGCATTGTAAAGTCAGAGTCAATAGAAGATGCTCTCGGGGATAAAAATGAAAAACATACTGATTTAAACCCATCCTGCCAGAACAGAATGCAGCCAATTGTGTACCATTAATGCTTAATGACATTTAACCAGACTCAAGCTATGATCATCTATAATGTTCAGGGAACTGTCTGAGCTCAGAGGAAGAACTTATGCCAACTTAACCAATTGGGGGCCCTCTATCGACCATTATATGCCTCTTATAAAACACACTGGTTTTTAAAGAGCAATGCCCCTCAGGCCTGTTTTCCATTATGTAACTGTTAATCAGTAAAATATAACAAAGACGGGAGGTACAAAATTGGATGAACACTGTGACTAGCATGTCTAGATTAGAGGAACACTGTGACTAGTATGTCTAGATTAGAGAAATACACTGTGACTAGTATGTCTAGATTAGAGAAATACACTGTGACTAGTATGTCTAGATTAGAGCAATACGCTGTGACTAGCATGTCTAGATTAGAGAAATATACTGTGACTAGCATGGCTAGATGAGAGGAACACTGTGACTAGCATTGCTAGATTACATTACATTAATGGCGTTTGGCAGACGCTCTTATCCTGAGCGATGTACAGTTGATTAGACTAAGCAGGCGACAATCCTCTCCTGGAGCAATCCAGGGTTAAGGGCCTTGCTCAAGGGCCCAACGGCTTTGCGGATCTTATTGTGGCTACACCACTATGCTACAAGCTGCCCTAGATGAGGATGTCTAGCATGGCTAGATTAGAGAAACACCTCATCCCATCTAGTTAAGCAGGGTTTGGGTGCACTCATCCCTCCCTAGAAGGCAAAAAAAACTGCTTAATGATTCAGGAAGTGAGCAATAGGAGCTGAAACCCTTGGCAATTTACACATTACACAAAAATTGTGGCTTGGATGTTGCTTTCTCCCTCTGATTTCTCTCTCTCCCTCTCTCTCTCCCTGCCCTCTCTCCCTCTCTCCCTCTCTCTCCCTCTCTCCTCCCCGCCTATCTCACTCTCTCTCCCCCTCTCTCTCTCTCTCTCTCTCTCCCCACCTCTCTCACTCTCTCTCACCCTCTCTCCCCCCCTCCCTCTCTCTCTCTCCCTCTCTCACTCTCTCCCCCCTCTCCCCCCTCCCTCTCCTTCTCTCCTCCCCCCCCTCTCTCTCTCTCTCCCCCTCTCCTCCCTGCCTCTCTCACTCTCTCTCCCTCTCTCTCCCCCTCTCCTCCCCGCCTCTCTCACTCTCTCTCCCCCTCTCTCCCCCCTCTCTCTCAGGCCCTGGAGATGTATAAGGATGACTGGAACAAGGTGTCGGAGCACGTGGGCAGCCGCACGCAGGACGAGTGCATCCTGCACTTCCTGCGGCTGCCCATCGAGGACCCGTACCTGGAGGAGTGTGCCGCGTCTCTGGGGCCCCTGGCCTTCCAGCCCGTGCCCTTCAGCCAGGCCGGCAACCCCGTCATGAGCACCGTGGCCTTCCTGGCCTCTGTGGTGGACCCCCGCGTGGCCTCCGCCGCCGCCAAGTCCGCCCTGGGTGAGCGCCATGCCCCCTCCAGCGTTCAGCCCCCGTCTCAGGCTCCAGGACTGTCTGTCAGTGTTCAGCCCCCTGTCTCAGGCTCTAGGCCCGAATTGAACGACCAGTCGTCAACCTTTACCTCCTGAACAAACTGATCATGATTTGGTATTAATTTGCTACTACATATCGAACATATCGATCTCCCTATATAGCTCTATCTTGTTGAAAGTCTATAAAAATAATTTAGGGTGTCTTACTTTTATGATTATCATTTCCCCTTATCGCCCTGCGATGGACTGGCGACCTGTCCAGGGTGTATTCCTGCCTTTTGCCCAATGTATGCTGGGATAGGCTCCAGCCCCCCTGCGACCCTGATCAGGATAAGCTGGTTAAGATAATGGATGGATGGATGGATTTCCCCTTATCAATTTTTAACATTGATGTGTATCAGTCGTGATTGTTTTATTGTCTGTTTGAAACCTATCACTTTGCATTTGCATGGAAAGCACGTTTGATTGATCGATTGATAAAAATGGCCACATCCCTGAAGGACTCAGTGATTTTTTGGGATGAGTTTTGAATGGTTGTTGTATCAGTTTCATTTGACATCCCGGGTGGGGATGGTAACATGCTGCTCTCCTCAGAGGAGTTTTCGCGGATGAAGGAGGAGGTCCCGGCGGCGCTGGTGGAGGCCCACGTCAGGAGGGTGGAGGACGCGGCGCGGTCCAGCGGGAGGCAGGACCCCCTGTACGGGCTGGAGGGCAGCGGCATCGCCGGGACTGACCTGGAGGAGGGAGACCGGCCAGGTGCAGGAGGGGAGAGGGGCCAGGGGCAGGAGGGGAGAGGAGCCAGGTGCAGGAGGGGAGAGGGGCCCGTGCAGGAGGGGAGAGGGGCCAGGGGCAGGAGGGGAGAGGGGCCAGGGGCAGGAGGGGAGAGGGGCCAGGGGCAGGAGGGGAGAGGGGCCAGGGGCCA